>NW_019416929.1:183129-220939 GCF_000390285.2 Anoplophora glabripennis
GCTCGACCTTCTTCGTCGAGATCTCCCCCGCGAGCTCGTGTCCTAGACACCACGTCTGTAGGTCATATCCACCACAGATTCCAATCGTCAGAGAATATAGTGCGACCGGGCGTCGATAGCGACGATCCCCGTGAACTCCGTGCGTTCCTGCCGCGGAACCCGGTCAAGGGAACTAACATCCCAGATCACAGGTTGCGACATGGTTTCCAACGTGGAGCTCGATTAGAACTCCCGATGCCTCCACTGAGGACCCATGCCGACCAAACACAACATTCAGATCATATTCCACGACATGGCGCTCGACGTGGGGCTCGAAGTCCTGCTTCGACGTCTTCGCGGCGAGCTCATGTTGCAAATTCCCCGCACAATTCTCAAATATTAGGCACAAACGGTCATATATCGCGACATGGCGCCCAACGTGGAGCTCGATTAGAACTCCCGAGGTCTCCACCGAAGGCCCATGCCGTTGTTACCGATCCCATCGATCATACTTCTCGACAATAGGTATAGGCATTTCTTCACAGAAAAAAATTGATAAAGAATTTTTGGATGAAAATTGACTCGTTTACCCTTATACATTTTAATTCTAATTTTTCTCAAAAAAGGAAGGAAATAAGATGTTCAGGGATTTTTATCACATGATTTGTTTAAAGGGACATGAAAAATGAAAAAACCTCGGGGTGCTATTAAACTAGAGGGTTGAAATTGACGATAGGAGTGAAAATGCACTTTTGCAGTTTTTTAAATATAGCACAGAAACGAAGCAAACTTTCGGTATAGTTTATAGGAAAAATTTTGTAGAGAATTGAGTTTCCCATTTAAAAAATTTAAAAGAAAAACTTAATGCAAAAAATCGTTAATAAACAATTTTAAAAAAAGCAAAAAATAAGATTTGATATTTTATTACTTTTTTGAATATTTTTTCCAAACGGTTTTTCAAATTTCACATTAATATTTTTTAACTTTTTCCATTTGTTAACAAAAATAAAAAAATAAATTTCAACAGTCTGTATGTCGGAAACAAAGCATGATATATGTTTATATGAAATTATTTTCAGAAAAAAACTGACAACCACGTAAAATATTTCGTTCTTATTGCAGAATAAAAATTTTGTTTGTCTTTAAAAATGCGGTTGGCATTGAGAACTGGCACTTGTACAGGGTGCTCAGAAAATCGGTAAATATAAAAATCTTTCAAGAATAAACTCCCTTTGTTTTTAACTGTACAGAAATATGTTATTAAAGAAAGTTGTTTAGAATTGAAATTTATTATTAAAGTACAGTTTTGACGTATGACAAAATTTTTTTCTATATTTAATAAAATAATTTTTAATGGTGCAATTGGAAGTATTGGGATCACCCCAAAAAATTTACATTTATTCTTCCAAAACAGTTTTTCAAATTTCATCTTAATATTTTTAACTTTTTTCAGTTGTTAACAAAAATAAAAAAATTTAAATTTCAACAGTCTGTATGTCAAAAAAAACAAGCATGATATACGTTTATATGAAATTATTTTCAGAAAATAACTTTGACAACCACGTAAAATATTTCGTATTTATTATTAGGGACAGGTTCTAGATTAAGAGAGAAGGTTTCGAGGTATCTGGTCTTTTCTTTCGTGCTTATCTACCAGTGCGTTGTCTCCGCTGTTATTGCATACGTTTTAAAAAAGTGTTGAAACATCTTTTAAAGGTGAGTTTTAGTTTTAAAATATGGTGTGTCACAAAGCAAATTAAACGTCTTTCAGTAAGATAGTGGGTCTCATTGAATTTTTTCTTTTGTTCGTATTTTTAATCAAACACATCTTAATCACGTGACCTCTTTTCAGGCATCACTTACCGATACTAGTTACCTACGGGGAACCTGACAGTCTCAGTTTATCATCAGTCTTTGAAGTGATAGCATCATGGCTGCATCAGATATTCTGAAATATTTGTGTTACCAAATATATTCCCTACTCGGTGTTTTAAAACGATCATATAGTTAAGAAACCGCTAGAGATGGACTTCGGCAGTGTACGAAAGCTGTGCAAAATATAAAAAATCAGATGAAAACTGTAAAGACCATTGGGGAAAAGCAACATCTATTATCGACTCTGGCTCAAATCAAAAGCTTTCGTGCTCAAATTAAATATACACTAAAACATGGAGCTGGAACATCGGCGAGAAAGGAGATGGCAACAAACAGAGTAAAGTGGGATGACTCTGAAACGGCCTTAAATAGTCGCATCCGCACCGGTGTGATATCTAATTTAAAACACAAGGACCCCAAGGAGTTTCTCAAGGACAGCTTCGTACTCTTCAAGCGACGCATAACCAACGCATTGAAAGAGGAAGAAGCCGTCCAGGTGAATGCAGAGGACAATTCCGACTACAAAAAGCCGATAGAATTCTTGAGGAGCCAAAATATTTCACAACGAAGAATTCACCAATTTATGGCGATCTGGAGGTGTGGTTTCAAGAACACATAGTGACACCGATTTCTACGGAGCTCGATGAATTCCAAGAACTTAATAGTTAATAGTGTTAAAATTAAATTTTATTTGCAGTTTTTTTGCAATACCTTTTGCCACAATTGCAATATTTTGACGAAATTTCGTATATGGGGGTTTCGGGATGAGGATTATAAATTTGCCCACTGTTTTTTCGCATTTTGTAGAGGGCGCCACATACGAGCCTTTATTTTGATTTGAATGGTTCCAACTTTTTCGTGCTACACTTATGCGAAATTTGACTGAATATTTTTGTTCTCCTAATATTTTGACAAAAAATGTGTACTTTATGTGTAATTTATCGATTCATTCCGTTTTATCTTGCATCATGCATGACCGAATTTCCAAATTTAAAATCAGAGTTTTCCGAACTAGCCGACGATGAGTTTAATTTATTAACTAAAAAAGGCGTGTATCCATATGACTTCATGGATAGCTTTGAAAAATTTAATTTCCAGTCTGCCCGGAACAGCCGCACTTTTATAGCCGTTTAAAGGAGAAGAACATTTCAAGTAAACAGTTCGCGCACGCGCAAAAAGTTTGGAATACATTCAAAATTTGGGTGAGTACACGGACTTGTACATGATAACAGACATTTTACTTTTGGCTGACGTGTTTGAGCAGTTTCGAAGCAGTTGTCACAAGACATACGGCCTCGATCCAGCTAATTACTACACTTTACCTGGCTACACCTGGGACTGTATGCTGTTTAAGACAAGCCAGACTTTGGAATTGTTGATCGATATCGATATGTTAATGTTTATCGAACGAGGTATTCGCGGCGGATTGAATCAATGCTCTAAACGTAAAAGCGCGGCTAATAATAAGTATCTTCCAAATTTCGACCCCAGTAAACCGATAAAATATTTAGCATATTTCGACATCAACAATCAATACGGTTGGGCCATGAGTCAGTATTTGCCATATGGAGGGTTCGAGTGGGTAGATTCCAACATCGACGTCACCAACGTATCACACATCGTCTGTAGGCTATTTGCTTGAAGTAGACCTTGAATATCCGGCTCATTTACATGACACACATAAAGATTTGCCACTATGCCCCGAAAATAGCGCTCCTTCCGGATGCAAAAATTTTAAACTTTTGGCAACTCTTCATAACAAGACGCGGTATGTTATCCATTATAGAGCTTTAAAACAAGCATTAAAGCATGGGCTTAAGCTTACAAAAATTCACCGCGTACTAAAATGTAATCAGTCTCCATGGCTTAAGTCTTACATTGATCTGAATACGGCATTACGTCAGACGGCTAAAAACGACTTTGAAAAAAATCTATTTAAGCTTATGAATAATGCCGTGTTCGGAAAAACGATGGAAAATGTAAGAAAACACTCGTTAAATTGGTTAATAAATGGGATGGGCGTTATGGTGCGGAGGCCTTAATCGCGAAGCCAGAGTTCAAGGCTGCCACAATTTTCAATGAAAATTTGGTGGCTATAGAACTCAACAAGTCAGAAGTCATCTTCAACAAACCTATATACATTGGGATGTCGATTTTGGACCTAGCCAAAACTACCATATATGATTTCCATTATGATTATATGGTGCCCGAGTTAGGTGATGACTGCTCAGTCCTTTATACCGACACCGACTGCTGATATATGAAATCGCCGATAAAGATGTCTATGAAGTCATGCGTCGCGATTGTCACACCAGGTTCGATACAAGTGATTACCCTGCAGACAATAGGTATAACATCCCTCAAGTTAATAAAAAAGTCTAGTCTTCACGATGACTCAAGAAAAAATAGCCTTGAGTCCACACGACGATAAGCGATATTTAATAAAGGGATCGTATGAGACGCTGCCATGGGGGCACTACAGTATTATGGAACAATGGTTCGAGAACATTCTGCTGATGTATGTTGAAGAGCTACATGCGTATAGTTGCCCTATTATTATATCTATGAATGTAGAGTGCTCATAATTTATATATATTTAACGTGTTTATGTGTTTTTATTATTACAGCCTGCAACCTGTTTTTTACTGCTACAGACCTGTTTTCTACAGCCTGCAACCTGTTTTTTACTGCTACAGCCTGTAACCTGTTTTTTACTGCTACAGACCNCATATTAAAGTTTCATTACCCCATATATTTTATAGTGAGTGGTGGTTTTGTGTATGAATTTGGATAAAAAAAGGTAAGTCTTTAAACCATAATAAATTTAAAGTAATTACTTTTACCCACAGAGAATATTTGGTTGTCGAATTATTTTATTGAAAATATTTAATGTTTTTTTTGTGTAAAGATAGTGTCGTATTCCACCCTTCGAGCGAGCTTCAGGAATTCAGAACACCCCGTATATTCATAGAAGTCATAATCTTGTACCTACGGATATGCCGGAGACCGCTGAATTGAAAAGGAGGCGAAACAATCATATTCACCTACCTTTTCANACAGACCTGTTTTCTACAGCCTGCAACCTGTTTTTTACAACCTGCAACCTATTTTTTACTGCTACAGATATGTTTTCTACAGCCTGTAACCTGTTTTCTACAGCCTCCAATCTGTTTTTTACTGCTATAGATCTGTTTTCTATAGCCTGGAACCTGTTTTTTACTGCTACAGATCTGTTTTCTACAGCCTGCAACCTGTTTTTTACAGCCTGCAACCTATTTTTTACTGCTACAGATCTGTTTTCTACAGCCTGCAATCTGTTTTTTACTGCTACAGATCTGTTTTCTATAGCCTGGAACCTGTTTTCTACCAAACGGCTAACAAAGGCTTAGCTTTGTAGCTGTCAGGATTTCTATTTAATTTTTTTTAATTTTTTTTTAATTTTTTTAATTTTTTGTCCATCACGCTGAGGATTATGTCTGAAGATAACGACAAGATGACGATTGCGCAGGCGCGTCTGAAGGCATATCAGCTCAATGTCTGACGACGACAATACCTAACGTAAAGCTTAGCTAAGATGATAATGATGGGAGGTGACAACACACTGAAGGCGTAACAGCTCGGCCACCTAAAGACAAATAAAATGATGCAATCGCCTGGAAATGATTGGTAAGTTACTGAATTATTCCCATATTATATAGCTTGTTGATAATGTCACTACAGAGACGATGTTTTTTAGTCAAACGACACTCTTCGATATAATAGCGTAAATCATTTACAACTTTGTCGGGATCGTCTCCGCTCTTTCTCTCTCTCATTCTAACATATCTTTGCTGTTCTCACAATATGTTTCTAATTGTGTTTTACGTAACGATTATCTGGATAATCGTCAACACCACACACATGTTAGACCTTTTACTTCTTTTTTTAAATAACCTTCTAATTTTATTTTGAATTTTCAGGTAGTTCCAGAGAACCCGTGCTGAACGAATAGGAGGCTGGATACGACGAGGCCAGGTATGTGTACTTCTATAATCAGAGTTTTATCGTTGTCGTATTTGGTTATTAAAATTTATACCTTTCCAACTCTGCTCTCAATTTTTTGCGTACATTTTCATTATTACCTCGTGTACCTATCAAGGCTCTTTCTTCTTTGTTGTCATGGCAACACCCGCATTAGCTCCTCGCAAGTACAATACAAAACAAACATTAACTTATCATTTATTTTGGCTGCTAGCACAGGGGGTGATAGAGATCTTAAGGCGTAAGAATCTTACATTTTATAAACCCTTGTGTCTCATTCAAATTTATACCGCTGCATTCTTTACCACCTATGGGGACTTGCCGAATTTACAGACCCAGTGTACAGACTGCAGACTTTCTTCGCACATCTATTGCAGCTTCAGACATCGGCTAATACCGGTTTTGTTCTGTAATGGTGTTCCAGTAAGAACGGATCCCACATACAATTTTTTCAACTCGTATATAAACTATTACATTTCTTCTCGGTGTCAAATTACATTTTTTTGCTAACTCAGCAGGAAATGGTGTCAGATTATAATTATCAATGAATAACTGTGTAACAATATTTTAGCTGACATCAAAGAGTTAAGTGACCTGTACAGTTCAACGGAATTCACCGTATTGTCGTATTACTGTGTAAGTTGCAAAAATTTGATTTTTTAAGTATTGTTACTTCTGCTCTTTCTCGCCACAAGGTGAAAATTCTGGTTTGAAGGTGATACCATTCTTAACATTTTTATGTTCTTTACCAAGGCATCATCATCAACTTCTTGCAAATAATCTCCAGCTATATTTCCAGACATCGGTTAATACCGCGCTTTGTCTCCTCTATACCCAGACCTCTATCTAATTCCTCCAATATCTTTTTTTTTACTTTACAGACATTAGCCTCTATGAGATTATATTTTTATGCCTTCATGGCTCTGTCACCCTATTTTTCCAGCACCTTATCTTCCAAAAGTTTCGTCCGTCCCAAATGTTTCTTATTGGTGCTATACGTTTTGCGGCGCTTTAGAGTTACAGACTCTAGAAAACATGTGCATTCTTAGTACTGCACTCTCCCACCGAAACCTCCAGATCTCTGATGTTTTTCTACGTTTTTTTTCCATTGGTACCGAATCCCTCCTAATGTTTTTTCAACGTTTTTTAAAGCCATTTCTTCGCTTTTTTCTTACAGAATATCAGATGAACTCAACTCGGTCATCGATCCCACCCATATCCTCAATGCCCAGATCTCTAGCATGGATCTAATTCCTCCAATATCAAGGTCTCTTAACAACGTTATTCTCTCTCTCTATCGTTCTGTCTTCATATCCAATGGCTCTATTTGTGTTTTAGATACAGACGCTCCGGGATGTATTTCAACGAGTGAAATATTCCATAATATGAATCATATCCTCTTTTCTCAAGTATGTTCCAGATATATATTTCCGTACATATTTAATGAAAGCCATTACATTTTTCGATTTCCAATACCTGACTCTCTGATCGGGTTAACTGTAGTTTTCTATTCGGAATCATTTATAGTTAGTATTATAATTTTCTAATCGAACCTTTTGATTATATTCGAAAGAAAAACGTAATATGTAAATTGAAATATTGTGTTTCACATAACAAAATTGTGAATATGTCACAACTAAACAATGTAATCACAGCTTATTAATCCTGACACAAAAATATATATACAGGGTGTCTGAACTGCTTCCAAAAGTTTCGCCCGTCCCATATATTTCTTATTGGTGCTATACGTTTTGCGGCGCTTTAGATTTACAAACTCTAGAAAACATATGCATTCTTAGTACTGCACTCTCCCACCGAAACCTCCAGACCTCTGATGTTTTTCTTCGTTTTTTTTTCATTGGTACCGAAGCCCCCCTGTTTTATTTTCAACATTTTTTAAAGGCATTTGTTCGATTTTTTCTCAGATGTACTGAATTCGACCATCGAACCCATCCAAATCCTCAATGCCCAGCAGAAATCTTCCATTACCGGTAGTTGAAGTATAAAGTGTTTCTTTATTATTTCAGGTAGTTTGTTTCAAGGCTATTTTTGCTGAAGTCATAGTGAAGACTGCATGTTTTTCTGATTTTATTAAATTTTGATTTATATATTTATTTTTGAAATTGTCTACACACTCGAGGTTGTTCATATCCAATGGCTCTATTTGTGTTTTTTACACTTTTCAATAATTTTAATGAACTTCTAACATGTAACAAATACTATCGATTCCAAGTCATAGAAAGCCGTTGTTGTTGCCTGAATTAAAATCTCTACACCCATAATACTTATAATTAGTACACATACTGAGATTTTTTCTCATTTCGTGCCTCTCCTCTAGGTACCTACATTCTTCAAGCCACTTCAGAAACAGCAGCAACAGTCTACAGGACGTTCTTGAAGAAGCAACGGTGAAGCGACCACTCTACAAGTATATTTGTTCAATGATTTGTGAATTTGTGAGTAATATGCCATACTCGTTTAAGCTGTGGTTCCTTGGAAGTGTGCCTTGTAAGTTTGTATGAGGTCTTACAAACTTACTTTATTTGTTGTTTTTATTAACAGAACAGTAACTTTGATATTTGTTTCATATACCCTCTCAATTTCTGGCGAATGAACCCCGGATAACATTTGTTATCTCTCTCTTTCTCTCTCGTTCTAATTTTAAACTAGTACCTATTGAATCTGAATTTTTAACA
This sequence comes from Anoplophora glabripennis, assembly GCF_000390285.2. Lineage (NCBI taxonomy): Eukaryota > Metazoa > Arthropoda > Insecta > Coleoptera > Cerambycidae > Anoplophora > Anoplophora glabripennis. The sequence goes on from NW_019416929.1 coordinate 191,700, forward strand.
ACTTTAAGAAGCAGTCTTAATAAACGGTGTACACATACTGAGATTTTCTTTCTCATTCCGTGCCTCTCCTCTAGGTACCTACATTCTTCAGTCCACGTCAGGAGCAGCAGCAGCAGCAGCAGCAACAGTCTACAGGATGTTCTTAAAGAAGTGACAGCGAAGCAACCACATGACAACTCTGAGATTTTAAAAGGTTTTTATATCTGTTGGTTTGTTCCTTAATACGTTCTCTGTCAGACCTAGGCTGAACTTTTGCTTTTTCAACACAATTTGATATTTAAAAGAATAAGTTTAAAGAATAAGTTTACGAATAACAGGGTTAAAGGACGAGCCAGATAAAAATCTAAATGATGTTGTAAATAAATTAATAAACAAAAAGTTTAAATTGAATTTAGATAATTCAAATTTTGACTGCATATATCGTCTTCGCGGGAATAACAATAAGCGGCCAGTGATTGTCAAATTTAAAAATTATGAAGATAAACATAGTGTAATGAAAAATAAAAATACTCTAAAAGACTCTGGATTGTTCTTCTCTGATGATCTTACATCATTTAATGCGTCACTACTTAAAAAAGATATGGCAAGAATAAGGCGTGGTCATTGGGTGGAAATTTGTATTGCAATAATGGAGAGGGAAAACGGAAAATTATAAGTGTAAAAGATTTGGACTATGAAGATAATATTCGCGAAAAATAATTTACTTTGTTGTACATGAAACGTTTCTGTTGTTTTTGTTACTTAACGTAGGATGGTAAGGAATTTACATTTTGTATCTTTTTCATTATATATACTTAGTTGAAAATTATTAAAATAACTGTTTTTGCTTAATGAATACTGTTAATAATAATTTAGTTTTAGCACATTTGAACATACATTCACTTGTTCCTAAGATCGATTGTTTAAGGCAGCATGTTTTAAAGAATAAATATGATATATTGTGCCTCACAGAAACTTGGCTTACAGGTGCTATAAACGACTTTTTCATTCTAATAGAAGGCTATAATCTAATTAGGCAAGATCGTACAACTGGGAAAGGAGGAGGCGTGAGTATTTATATCAAGAATTCTATACCGTTTACAGTTATAAAAACTGATAAGTTTCTAGAGTAATTATGGATTAAAATTACAATTAAACAAAAGCAGTATGCGATAGGTGTGATTTATAAACCCCCCAAGTTCTCAATTAATGAATTTACCAACTCCTTTGAAACAAACTTTTCAGATTTGCTACTTGGTTGTGATGAGTTATTCTGCCTAGGTGATTTTAATGTTGATATGTTAACTGATACAGTTGCATCTCATAAATTGAACTCATTTTTTGAGACATTAAATTTGTATCAGCTTGTTGACTCACCGACTAGAATCACACCCACGACAGCTACTCTACTTGATTTAATAATAGTTACTAGTGCAGAATTAATAGAATCAGTTACAGTTCTTTCTGTTGATAATATGTCTGATCATGAATTAACGTATTGTACCTTAACAATTCCTCGTAAAAATGAGCCTGAAATTAAAACCATGCGATGCATTAAACATTTTAATTACGATCAGTTTGTTTTGGACTTGAGAGCTATGCCTTTGGAAATTATTTTTGATATTGATGATGTTAATGATAAATTGGCTTTCATGAATTGTAATTTACTTGAACTTTTTAATAAGCATGCGCCTTTACGAACTATAAGAATTACAAAAAATTATAGTCCATGGATTACTGATAATATTCGCTTATTGATATCGCTTAGAAATAAAGCTAGGAGTCGATGGAGGGTTAGTAAGAATGTAAACCATTATAATTATTATAAAATGCTGAGAAATTATACCACTCTTGCATGCAGGCAGGAAAAAAAGGCCTATTTAGAACATAAACTGAAGTCTGATGGTGTCAACACTATTTGGAAAAAGTTAAAACTCAATTCGCGTAAACATGAAACTTGTATGCCTAAGAATTTACAGGATGTAAATAGCATTAACAATTACTACTGCGCAGCTGTCCCTAAATTACCTGGTGATCAAAATACAATTAATTATTACTTGAACCATACGATTAGGGAAAACATGGAACACTTTAAATTTTCTACTGTCACGGAAGATAAAATACAGAAAATTTTATACAATATTAAAACCAGTGCTCAAGGCCAAGACAATCTAAATATTAAAATGTTGTTATATTGCTGTCCTTTTATAATTCCATATTTAACTCATATTATCAATACCTGTCTTTTAAATAGATTTTTCCCGGATTCCTGGAAAGTGGCTGTCGTAAGGCCTATTCCTAAAATGAATAATCCTCAAGATTTCAAAGACCTGCGTCCTATAAGCATATTGCCAACAATGTCAAAGGATTTAGAACGGGTAGTCGACTTACAAATTCGGGAGTATGCAAATAAATACAATATAATACCACAATTTCAGTCAGGTTTTAGACCTCAGCATAGTTGCGAGGCCGCTTTAATGTACGATATTTTGAGAGGTTTAGATGAAAAAAAAGTAACTGTGTTGACACTGATTGACTTCTCTAAGGCGTTTGATACGTTGAATTATGAAGTCCTATTTGCTCTTCTTAAATATCTTGGTTTTGCTCATTGTACTATTCAATTTTTTCGCAACTATTTTAAGAATAGATAGCAGTGTGTCAAAATAGGAGATAATATATCTACCCTCCTGGAAATAACATCGGGTGTTGCGCAAGGTTCAATTATAGGCCCTTTGCTTTTTATGCTGTATACTTCCACTATCGATCAAGCAATTGATAAATGTAAATTCCATCTTTACGCTGATGACACTCAAATATATCACACTTTTCAACCACATGACTATAATCTGGCTCTAAATGAAATAAATAATGGCATATCTAACATAATGAAGTGGGCACAGAATCATAGTTTAAGCATAAACCCCAAAAAACATCAGTTTTAGTATTTGCTCAAAAAAAGATACAGAATATTTTAGAACAGCGCATACGTATTAAATTTGATAATCAAGAGATTTCACCTGTTAGTAACGCAAGAAACCTAGGACTAATCATGGATTCGTCGTTAAAATTTAAAATACATATTAATAATAATATACGTAGCGCTTATGCGAATCTAAAGATGATCTATAATCGCAGACATTATATTAATAAAAGAGTTAAAATTCTACTTTGCGAGTCACTTGTTTTGTCAAGATTTAATTTTTGTGATATCATTTATGGCCCTTGTATTGATTATAGAGATGTTAATAGAATTCAAACGGTTCAAAATGAATGCCTTAGATTAATATTTGCTATCAGAAAACGACAGAGTATCTCTCACAAGCTAAAAGAGGTTGGATGGCTAAATATGTCCGATCGCAGACAGCTACATGCTGCTTGTAAATTTCATAAAATAATAAATTTAAAAGCTCCTCAGTATTTATATGCAGAAATCAAGTTTAGAGGCGATGTTCATAACATTAACGTTAGATTTAGAGGAAGACTGACGCCTCCTTCTCACCGTACAGAATTGTTTAAACGATCTTTCTCGTACCAAGTGTCTAAAATATATAACAATTTGTCAAAGGTCTTAAAATTGGAAACGGTTTATCGCTTCAAGAAAGTTTTTAAGAAGAAGTTGCTTGATAGCCCCAGTTAAAACATGCTCCTTACAATATATTATCAAATGTGTTCCTAGTTAAAATTTTTGTACTTTTTTATTTGTTTTTTGTAATGTTCAATTTATTCGCTGTACCGCATCATTTAATGTTATTGCTTTTGTGTGTGCTTAAGATTAATATCAGAAGTTGTGTTGCATACAACCAGCTGATCTTCGGCATTTTCTTCTTTAATTCGCTGATATAATAGTTAACAATAGTTCTTTTTTTGTTTTAATGTATATCATTTAAAGTGAATTATGAAGAAATAAAGTCCTTTATTATTATTATTATTATATATACAGGGTGTCTCGAAATTAGGGGGTAATATTTCTACAGGGTGTTCTATGTCGAAAAAGATTATTTTTTCTTTATATAAACGTGGGTACAGAAATTCTCCTTTAGGAAGTTATAGCCACTTAAAGGGGCCACTCTGTTGATGTTTTTTTCTAAATAACTCCGACACCACTTGAGATAGATTTATGAAATTTGGTAACTAGCTTAACTCATATGTGCTTAGTCCGCTACTAAAACGAAATTTTAAAGCATAAAAAAGTTATGGTAAATTTTATCCCCCTGGAACGTATGTGATGAAAATTTGTAAATTTCATTTTACAATTAGTAGCGGACTAAGCATGTATAAGAGTTAAGCTAGTTACCAAATTTTATAAATTTATCTCAACTTATTTCGGAGTTATTTAGAAAAAACCATCATCAGAGTAGCCCCTTTAATTTTTGGACCCACGTTTACATAAATTAAAAGTAATCTTTTTTGGCATAGAACACCCTGTAGAAATATTGCCCCCTAATTTCGGGACACCTTGTAATAACTACAAGTCACGTGACCGCCGAGCTTAGGCTACCAACACTGCACGGCTGGTATTGTCAACTAAAAATCCCTAAATCTTAGCTTACTAATATTAATGATTTGTTTACAATGAACAACGACAAACCATCTACGCTCGAGATAATGTGATCGCCGATTGGTTGAATAGAATCTCGTACAAAATTACACCAATCACCTGCCAGTGAAACAGAATGTGTATTAATGTGATTTTGATCTTGTTTTAATAATTTTTAATTTTACCGAAATTTAATTGCCAACGTGAATGAAGTAAAATTACAATTCCCAACCAAATTACTGGTCACGTGGCTTGTAATAATTTCTGAGAAAAAAATATTTCTCCAACAAACTGGAACAATGGAAATTGGAGTTAAATTTCTTTNTTTGAAACGCAACAAATATAATAGCCACTTTTTACTTTATAACTGATATTCCATCCGATGGCATTTCTTCTCCATATTTATAGTGTATTTTTATAAAAATATATATGTAATGGTCTTTACACACACTCCTATAACTAAGGTATATATGAAGGGTTGAATTTACCATTCAGTAACAATCTAACAACAATTCCATTCTCCCGTTTTCTCTTTGAATATAAAATTTAATATCAATCAGACAACTCGTATATAAGTTACAAGAGTTGTGTTATTTAAAAAAAACATCCGGTAGATGTACAAATATGCGCATGTCTGTCGCCTGGATTTGGTATACGTGGCTGATGCTTTTACGTTAGCTGGCGTCAGTGACACAGCTATTTATTTCAAACCGTTAGCGAAATATAAGATATCTTGTGCTAATGCGCATGTTTTTTCGTTCAAGAGACCTGAACGGAGCTGTGTTTGAATTTCTCATCTTAAGATTATGAAATTTCACACTAATAGTTGAAATATTTTTAGCATCAATATATCAACCACAGCGTTCCTGTTCTTAAATGCTACGGTGGTCTAGAGGTAACGAACTCGATTTGGAATCCAAAGGTTGGGAGTTCGAATCTCAGAGAGAGCAAAACTTTTTTAATTTAAATAAAATTCGTAACCAACTTTAAATTTACCGCCAATTGCAGTTCATTGACCTCCCTTATAGTATTTGAATTTTAAATTTACCGCCAACTGCTGTTTGGAGTTCATTGACTTCCCTATCGTGACTGGATTTTAAATTTACCGCCAATTTGCCGCGCTCTGATTGGTCGAGGGGCGTGGCCTAAAAGTGGAGTGGAGGGTGTAAAATTCACCAAAAATTTGCAAATTAAACCTTCATAAGAAAATACATGGGATTTTGTCACAGAATGAACATAGCCTATCTACTCACCACGGTGGAGGAGTCAGTCGCCGTTGCCGTGCCAAGTGACTGGTAATTCCACCAGGGTATATTTTTTCGTCATCACACCCGATGCCGATGAGACATCTCAAAACCGACTCCGCATCACAGCGTGGATGTCGGCCCCCGAAATTAGACCGATCGTTCCAGAGACGACTCCGATGAAAAACATCGGGTTTCGCATTCCTTTCCAATTCTTCAGCGACGCGGCTAATCGCCCCCGGGTCTGCCACCAACGCGCTCAGTAGCCACTGCAGCGACGACAGCAACCCGTCGACGAACCCCGGCGCGCTCCAGGAATAACTGTTGGAAATGGTATCAAGGAATTTTACCGATGTTTACATTGGGTTCAAGGACGTTGTCGCTCATAACATCCGAACCACTTGAGCGATCTGGTTCAAAATTTAATGCAGCACTCTTCAAGTTGCTGGCATTGCCGTATTAAAATTTTGTCCGAATCATATGAGCAATAACGCCGTTATACGGGGAAACGTGGATTTTACGCTTACCGCGTTTTCAGCCGTTCCGCCCATACGATCTCGGCCGAACTCCAAAACCACCATAGAGCTTCTCTATGTGGACATCACTTCCAAGTTCGGACCGAATCGTGGGACGACTAACGGCCAGCTAATCCAAAACAGGATTCTACGTTTTCTTAGTTTCCGCCGGAAGTGTCTGCACGATCTCGGCCGAACCTCAAAATTGCGGTACCATACCGTTCATTCATACCGTTTATCATCCCCGAAAATATTGCGACGATCCATCCAGGCATAACCACCCGGTAAGCTCTTTTATGAAGACGAAGAAAATTTCAACAAAAGACCATCTTCCGAAAATCTTTTCGCTTCGGCGATGCGATTCCCGTCCTAGACCACCCGGGAGCCGAATTTCCGACAATCGAAAAAATTCCGATTGTTGCGACGTTAAGGACTTTCTGACTCCTGGGTAAGATGCAGACGCTGATGCCGAAAATCGATGTCCAGACTTTTGGAAAAAATCCAGAGAGGCCTGAGGGGGAAGGTGTCCAACAGCGGAGGCGTTTTTGTAATTTCATTTTGGCGGACAGGACAAGGGTGCTCTGCCAAAAGTATGGAGATTCGAGGATAATTACAAAATCACCAGAACGTCGACCCACACCGTCCGCAGTATATTATCGGGAGCAACTAGTATAAAACTGTCGTATTCCAACCTTCGAGCGATCTTCAGGATTTTCGAACCCCCTGTATACACCCAGACATCGTTCCGTATCCATGAACATGCCTGCGGCAATCAGATTGGAAAGGAGGCAAATTCACCTACCTTTCCAATTTAATCAGAAAAGCCACCACGGTCGGAAGTCCCGCCGCCGTTGCCGTGCCAAGCGACGGGTAATTCCACCGCGGTACATTTTCCACCATCGGACTCGATGCCGTCCGAGACCGATTTCCGCGACTGCGCATCTCAGTGCGGACCTCGCCCCATAAAATAATACCGATCCCTAAGGCGATAGCGCTGCCGAAGTCTAAGACCAATTTCACCGATGTTTCCAATATCACCCACATCGCGGCCGATCTCACCTGGGTCTGCCATCCCTACACTCAATATTTACTGCAGCGACCCTCGCAACCTGCAGACGAATCCCGGAACTACCTCGAGACACCCACATTTAGTAGAATCAGTGTTTCTACAAGACTTCAGAGCAAAAGAGCTTTCTCTGACATTGTCGTATAGGGTAAGATGTATCCCTGCGACGCGATATCCAGTGCTACGAGAATTGGTGCCCTCGAAGATACAACTAATAAATCAGATCGTGATTTTATGATCAAGACTGAGCTGGACGAGACCTCGTCCTCATCCGGAGAGTCCAGCGGTTTCACGGACTGCCCTCACGCCTGTTTGCCGGCGAATATTCTCCCGACACTCCGGGTGAAAGAGGAAATGGCCTTTATCGCCAACGCTATCTCGATGCTGCGTGGAGAGGAGCCGAAGGTGGTAGCTCGTGGAAGTACGTGGCACGGCAACGTCACAGCGCCGTACAGGCTGAGGTCCGCGGCTACACGAGTTACCGATACCACATCGAGTATCCCTCAGGACGTGCCTACGAAGACGAGTAGCACTCGAGAGTTACCACGAAGTGGGTCACCCTTAAATACTCGGGACGAGGTTATACCTATATACCAATTGGTAGGGTCCGGGGAATGCCATGAGCCCGACCACGGTTCACGGTCCGGCCCCAATTTTGGACGATCTCCGATTTCGGGTGTCCCGGAATGTGGAGACGTTGGCACGGACCATCCAGTTCAATTAGCATTCCTACGAAATGGCACTCAGCGGGAGCAATACGCATCTCGTTCGGGTTCCATACCATGCGAAAACCCCTTGGCCGACCATGTTGTAGCTGATATGGCCGGCTCATTTCACCTAAGCAATTCTGGTACCTCGCCCGTCAGCTCTCATGATTTCCCTCAAACTTTTGATCACCGCCTAAGTGGTCAATATTTAGAAAGTCTAACTCGGCATGGCGCTCGAAGTGGGGCTAGAACATCTTCATCGAGATCTCCCCCACGAGCCCGTGTCCTAGACACAACGTCTGTAGGCCATATTCACCACATGCCGCAATCAATCGAGCATCTACCTCGACATGGCGCCCAACGTGGAGCTCGGACACCCGTATCGATGTCTCCGCCGCGAACCCCTGTCGCTGAAACACTACACAATGATCGTCTATCTCGACAAAACCGCGCTAGACGCATGAACCATTTTCTATATTGCATTTAATATATATTCGCATACAAACTGTCTGCTAATTCAAAACTTTGTATTTGCTGAAATAAAGTTCTTTTAGAACGTGCCCCCGAGTTTCTGATGTAAGAAAACCTGTACAACAGATTAAAGATCTTTAGAGCCCTCAACTTTTAGGCTCGCTTCTCGAGTACAGTCGAGGCTGCTCACCTCAGACGAAGACCTGTTTAAGGTAATCAGAGCCCTATTGCTCCTACTCGTTTACGAGTTAGTCCGTCGCGGTGCCTTTTGCCCGATGCTACACTCTTACAAGAGGAAGACCCGATTCGATAGCCAGCGGCTCTGTCGAGACCCCGCATCGCAATCGAGCTGCATTCAGGCTCCTTCGAGACCTGCCATACCGTCGAGACTGCCAACCTCCGACGAAGACTTTACGAGGTACATGGCTCCGTTGAGACCTATATACCGTCCGGGGCTGACCACCTCCGACGAAGACCCTGCTCGATTGCACAGGCTCTGTCGAGACCCTGCATCGCACAGCGATACACATAGGCTCCATTGAGACCAAACCTCCAACGAGGTCCCTCATCGAGGCAGTTCTACCTCGCCATACGCGGCAGCCTCAAAATTAAGAAGCAACCCCGCTTCCAAGGCTCCTTTGAGAGACCTTACTTTTCCGTAGATTCAGTGTATCTATCAGAACTTCAGAGCAAAGCTCGCTCTGACATTGCCGGACGGGGTAAGATGTATCCCTCTGATGCGACCCTCCGACGAAGACTTTGATTCCGACTGTGCCGGCTCCATCGAGAGACCCGCACCTCGGTACAAAGTACACACATAGGCTCCTACGAGACCTACAATTCAGACTCCATTGAGATCTGCAAATCCGAGGCAATCTTCCTCGTCAAACTTCTAGGCGGTCACTCGTCGAGGCAACCTTCCTCGTCAAACCCCTACGAGGCATTTACTTTGTGACCCACGGGCACAAAGCAATAGTACGCACGTTATTGTGGCGGCGTACTTCCAAATTTAGTAAAGAAGTTATCCTTACTTCTAGGGCTCCCTCGAGAGACCCACATTTAATAGTAGAGTCAGTGCTTACTACAAGACGTCTACAAGACTTTCGGAGCAAAAGAGCTTGCTCCGACATTGTCGTACGGGGAAGATGAACCCCTGCGACGCGACTTCGATATCCAGTACTACGAGGATTGGTGCCCTCGAAGAATCACAAAATAAATTAGATCGTGATGGATAATCAAGACTGAGCTGGACGAGACCTCGTCACCCCCACATGGAGAGGCCAGCAGTTACACGGACTGCCCTCACACCCGTTTGTCGGCGAATGATCTCCCGACATTCCGGGTGAAAGAGGAAATGGTCTCCATCCCCAACGCTATCTCGATGCTCCGTGGAGAGTCCGGGAGAGTACGCAGCACGGCGCAGCCCCAGTGCCCTATAGGCCGAGATCCGCTGCTATGCGAGTTACAGATGCCGCCTCGAGCACCCCTCAAGACGCACCCATGGAGTCAGATAGCCCCCATGAGTTACCACGTTATGGGCCCCCCATAATTACTCGTTCAACCTACGTACCATCTGGTAGGGTCTGGAGAATCCCATGCATCCGACCACGGGTCGCGGCCTAGCCTCAATTTTGGAAGATCTCCGAACTCGGGTGTCACGGATCGTAGAGCCGTCGGCACGGACGACCCAAAGGAAACAGAATTACCATGCGAAAACCCCTTCGCCGACCATGTTGTAGCAGATATGGCCGTCTCATTCTATCTAAGTAATTCTGGTACTTCGCACACACGTCCCCATGATTCTCCAACAACAACAAACGATCATCTTTCACGACAAATTCATTTTAATAACACAGTCACACAAAAAAGTTGTCTACTTTTCATGCGACATATGTTATCCGTAGTATTTTCACCTCCTGATCACGAATCCGGTGTCAAAATTGAACATCGCAGGAATTTCCGAACCTCAAAAAACATGTCAAGAATCGCAAAAATTCACGAAAAAGTGCTAGGAAAAACAAAAAAAAATTCTATAGCAAATGTTCATTTATATGGTCGAAATTGATGGTTCTTTTTCTAACCTCAAAAAACAGGTCAATTAAGGTCAGATCTGATCTCTTGAATTTTGCAAAATTGACCTCGGATCCGTGATCAGCGACCCCTAAAACCCCCGTGTACCAAATTTGGCGCAAATCTATTATTTTTTGAAAATTCGTGATATCTGACCTTAATTGACCCGTTTTTTTAGGTTAGAAAAAGAAGCATCAATTCCGACTGCGGATTCACGTGAACCATATAAATGAACATTTGAATATAGAAAAAAAATGCTACTTTTCCTAGACCCTTTTCGTGAATTTTTGCTATTTTTGACCTGTTTATTGAGGTTAGGAAATTCCTGTGATGTGATAGCTCAATTCTAACACCGGATTCGTGATCAGGAGGCAAAACTACTACGGATAACATATGTCGCATGTAAAGTGCAGACAACTTTTTTTGTGTGTGGTTGTGTAATTATTATCAAATTGATTCCTCATAATTTGTGCTGCTAAATGTTAAATAGAAATAAATACTTATATACAAATCGGTACCACCGCGATTTTTTACGAAAGCCGTTTGGTGATTTTAAAAAAACATCATGGCGGTTCCAATATAGCGTCCGCAATCATGGAAAATTCTGTTTAATGAGCAATATTGATAGATAAGAAACATAAAAATACTGTATTGTAGACTGAATCACCATATTACATTTTTGGGGTTGCTGATTTCGAATTCAATATTCATTAAACCCCATCTGGTCACTGTTCGTCCCTAATCTTAAAAATACTTCAAATCGTTGAAATAATACGTTTCTACGATGAGTAACACAGTCTAACCACCACAATTTATGTTTTCGGGATCGCTGAAACCAATTCTGATATCAATATAACTTCAACTAGTCAGAGTTCGTGCCTAACCTCAAAAAAGTAGCACAAATTTCTAAGATTACACTTTTCTACGTTTAGGAATGAAGTGTAACCAACATATCTTTATATTTTTGGGGTCACTGAACCGAATTTCTACATCCGTTTGAACCTAACTAGCCATTAGTCGTACCTAACCTCAAAAAATATTCAAAATCACTAAAATGACACTTTTTCTGGTTGAGTTATAAAGTCTGATCACAATATCACCAAAATCGCTTATAATCTATTACAGGTAAAGAAATTAAAGTTGATTATTATCGGCATTCGATAGAGTTTTTAAATACGAAGCCTTTGACACGTCGAACGTCAATATTGATGCATTTTTATTCTGGGCGGCCCACTGTGCCCGTTGACGTGAAACGCCCGATATATATATATATATATATATATAAGATGTCCCGAAATTCATGCAACAAAATTTGGTCATAGATTATTAAGACAAATTTAGGGCCCATATTTTTTCTTTTTGACAACTGGCCCCCTCTTTCGGAGTTACAGCCCTCTGAAATCTGCCCCTAAGAAGTATTTTTTATATCTCAAAACCATATTATACGAGAATTACTAAATTTGGTACACAGGGGTTTTATGACATTGTGTTTCTCGCCATGTTTTTGGCGAGAAACCCCCTTAAGACACTTTTTCGTGGTCCCCCTTGTCTTTGGAAACAGAAAAATTTGGTTGCAAATTTGATTTTTTTTTTTAAATTATTAATTAGCTTTATACCATTGAATTTAGAAACTTTTTTGTCTCTTGATATTTGTTTCGTAAAACGCAATGTTTTTGAGGAAAATGGCGAATCACGATATGCATTCGATAACATTTTGACATTTTTCTCGAAAACATTGCGTTTTACGAAAAAAGTATAAAGACAAAAAGTTTCTAAATTTAATGGCTTTTTAAGAAATTTAAATATGCCTAATTTTTTTGACTCCAAAGACAAGGGGGCACACGAAAAATTGTACCAAATTTAGTGATTCTCGTACAACAGGGTTCTGAGATATAAAAAAAAGATTATTCTTAGGGGCGCATTCAGGGGGCTGTAACTCCTAAAGAGGGGGCCACTTGGCAAAAATAAAATATACGGGTCCCCTAAATTTGTCTTGAGAATTTGTGACCAAATTTTGTTGCATGAATTTAGGGATACCCTGTATATATAATTTTTTTATTTGTAGTCACATTTTATAGCCACCATGTTAAAAAATGGCGATTTTTTTTTCCTCTTGGAAAATTAACTTGTGATCACGTGAAAAATAAAATTGGAAAATATATTGCTCCTAAAAATTTTTGATAAAATCTACTAAAAAAATCATTCTTCATAAAAAGTTTGCTTGTCCAGAAGCCCTTGGCAAGATAGTCATTTGTTCAATTTAATATACAAAGTGTTCAAAAATTTGGAAAAGGTAAAAACAGAGAAGAGTAAAGTACCTTAAATTTTAACACTACCAGAATTAGAAGAAGAACATTTGTAATATAGACAAAAAGCGTATTTCCGCTCACTCAACAATTCTAGTCCACAATTGGCTTACAGAAAATTTCAAGAGAAGTGGATAGGAAGATATTGTCCTATTTGTTGGCCAGCAAGGTCCCCTGACTTGTCGCCGCTTGATTATTTACAGAGAACCAGTGCAACACAATGTTGATTTCTTTAAAAGCAGGATAATTGAAGCTGTTACCCAAGTAAACGAAGAAATTATACATTCGACCTACGCAGCATTTAGAAAAAGATTGGAGATGTGTTGAACTTGGCGGACTTCATGTAGAATAGTTTTGTAATGGCGCGTACATACTAATTCTACTGTGTTCTCAAGATAAATGTTGTTTTTGAGGTCTTTGATCCCCCTGTATAAAAAATAAATTATTAATATCCAAACATGTGTATCTGTTTTTTAATAAAGCAATATTTTTAAATAGAATGGCTTCTCCGAAAGTATTAAAAAATAAATAAGAGTCCTAGAATATCCCAGAATGTCGAGTATAAACTAAAGGGTCATGCTTTCATATTTAAACATAAAATTTAATTCCAAGCAACTTTTCCCCAATACTTTTTCACGTAGCGCTAAGAATTAAGGTACTTTACTCTTTACTGTTTCTATCTTTTCCAAATTTTTGAACACCCTGTACATTAAATTGAACAAATGACTATCTTGCCAAGGGCTTCTGGATAAACAAACATTTTTATGAAGAATAATTTTTTTTGACAATTGAAATTTTGTATCCATTTCAGGTATAGGCAACCCGAACTAAGTATTGTAACTATTTTATAAAAAATAGTAATTTTATAAAAATGGTAATTTTTATAAAAATGGTAATTTTATAAAAAATGGTAATTTTTATAAGTATCGATCATATGACAATTAATTAATCAATAATTTTATAACAAATTATTTAACTATTTTTAATATTTACTATTCGGTTTTAACAATATTGTTCTGCATTTTCCACTTAATAAGGTACGATTGAAATGCAGCAATTTTAGTTGTTAATTAATTTTCTAAATGTTCGGATATTGCGTATATACAATTTTTTTGTAATTGTATAAAAAATTAATTTAAAAGTCATCTATTTTGAAATTTGAGAAATTTAAAGAAAATTTTTTTATTCATATTTTTTAAAATATTAATTATAAATTTTTCTTCTACATCATGTGTAAGTATTGAAACCGCAAAATTTTATCGTTTAATTTTGTCAGACAAGCAAAAAAATCGATAATTTTGTTCTCAGATTAATATTACATTTTTTTAAATAATGACGCTTTTGTCCGACAGTTGGTTATATATAACCAACCATGTTATCGTTAAATCGACATCTACGGGGCGTCGGACTGCAAGAACTTCTCAAGAATTTTGTCGGACAATAAGATACTTTTATTTCAAATCTTATTACCAAACCCTCCCAGAAAAATCAGCTTGCTGGTTGTCACCAACCATAATATCACCAAATCTACATATTTGGGGTGAGGGACAAACTCAAAATGCCAAAATTTTTGTCGGACAAATTTTTTGGTGGGTTTAAAAAAAATATCTCATTTAAACTTAAAAAAAAGTGCTGATCATAACATTCCGTATTTATGCCAGATTGACATGTTTTCCTGAAAATCACGGGAAAACTTGCCACTGTTGAATTTTCCTCGTAGTCAAATCTTGGGAGACTCGTCAAACTTAAGGTGCACGCAAAGTTACAGCTTGTTGGTAATCATTTTTTTTATACGTAGGCCCGTGGATTATACGGTTTTCGAGTAAAATAAAAACCTTATATCATTATACATATACAATTGCCTGGATTACTAAAGATCAAAGAAAACTTTGACATTCATCTTCACATGCAAGTAAATGTTGCTAACATTAAATGAAAGAAAAAAGAGAAAACCATAATATTTACTGTATTTTTATATTATAACGAGCGTTCAAATAAAAACGTGGTCGAAGTTGGCTCTGACACATTGGACGTAAGGAGTAGCTTATAGCGACCAACTTAACCTCATTTCTCAACGAGCTGTATAGCAGCTGTCAGTTTCAATACGTTAATGACTATATAACTTTATTTTAAAGAATAATCGTGATAACAATAACAAACAATTAAAGGAGCTGCGGAAAGTGTCCCCTTCCTTGTTATAACAATAAATTAAAGCAGCTGCTGAAAGTGTCCCCCTCCTTGTTCCAAGCACTTTTCACACCTGTTCCTCAAAGAATTAAAGACATTTTCTAAGATGCTCGGGGTATTGTTAATTTCACGAATCTTGTCTAGAAGTCGAGCCTGCAGATGGTTTAAATCAGGAATAGGCAGTTCAAAAATAGTGTTTTTAAGGTAAGGCCACAAAAAGAAATCACACGGCGTAATATCACATGACCTCGGTGGAAATTCATGTTCAGCATTGAGACTTATTAGTCGATTTTGGAAAACTTCCCTCAACATATTCATCGTCTCGCCTGCCGTATGTGCCCTTGCGCCATCTTGTTGAAAGTAAAAGTTTGTAATTTCGTTTTCTTCCAGCTGGTTAACAAAAGGAGCGATAATTTCTTCTCTGTACCTTTGCGCAGTAAGAGTACCATTAAAAAAAATAGGACCATAAATCCTCCTTCGATTGAGAGCACACCAAACTCCAATTTTTTGAGCGTGTAGAGGGCCCTCGACAAAAAAGTTATCTGACTTTTCAGAAGACCACATTCTCATATTCTGTGAGTTTACGTAACCACTTAAATGAAACCAGGCTTCATCAGAAAAAAAGGTGATATTATGAAGTTCACCGTAGTTGTTTAAAAACCATTCACAAAATACAGCCCGTCGCGGAAAATCAACTTCATGAAGTTCTTGCTGACAAGTTAAACGATAGGAGAACAAACGCAAATCTTGTTTTAACACTGTGTGGCAGGTACCGACTGATACTCCCACCATTTGTGATAAAACACGTACAGAAGTTCTTGGCGCATTTTCCATTATTTGTTGGACATTTTCTTTTAATTCTTCAGTCCGCTTTTTAGGTCGGCCGCTTCCTTCTTTTCTTGTTACACTGCCCGTTTCACGAAAAACATTAACACAACGCTGAACTGCACTTTGAAAAATTTTGTACTCAACAACGCCGGGAAATTGATTTTGAAATTCTATGAAACATTCCTCAATAGAATACTTCCATATTCCATCAATCTTGCGTCCATTTCTAAAGTAGGACTCTATGATAAACACTTTTTGTTCTTGAGAAAACACCATTTTAAACGCTTTTTAAAACGAAAATATTCAAATTGATAGCGGCGATATAGCGCTTTGACAGATGACGTTTAAGTTCATTTGCTATACGCTACGCCCTACGTCCAAATTTTCAGAACCAACTTGACCACGTTTTTATTTGAACGCTCGTTATATTTAACATGTACAAGTATTACCTAATACTGATCAATATAAATATAGACTATTGAAGAAGGAGAGCAACTTTCTTTAATTTGTTATTAGTTGTTTAATCTATTCTTTAATCACACCAATCAAATAAAATTTAAAGTAATAGTTTAAAAATGTATGGTAGTATACTTTTATTTTTATCTCGAAACCGTGTCCTTTAACAAAATATTACAAATGTAATATTTTTTTTTATGATTGCGCTTTCATGCTGCAGATCTAAGTTTTTTATTATGGTGGCTAGGAAAAGTGGGTTCTACAAACCCATTATTTTTGTAACTCTATAT
This sequence comes from Anoplophora glabripennis, assembly GCF_000390285.2. Classification (NCBI taxonomy): domain Eukaryota; kingdom Metazoa; phylum Arthropoda; class Insecta; order Coleoptera; family Cerambycidae; genus Anoplophora; species Anoplophora glabripennis. Next base: position 208,356 of record NW_019416929.1, read on the forward strand.
GAATGTGAACCATCAGTAACTAAGAGCGTGTAGTAAATTTGGCACTAATACTTCAATTGATTTAGAAGACATTTAAAAAAAGGGTAATCTTCAATCGGGATTGACTCTAAGTCCATTAAAACCTTTTGACTAAAGAACACTGCAGAAGTTTGAGTCGAATTAAGGAGTTACTTGAAAACGATAATTCATTTTTACCTTTTTTAGTTATAACTAAAACATTACCAGAGGAAAGATCCAAACCAAAGGATAAAAAACAGGCAACCAATAGCAATAGTTTGGAAAAATTTCAAATAATTTTCAGAAGCATGAAACATTTAGAATGGTCGCATTATTGGGAACTTTTTATAATCAAAGGATTTTTGGAGTTTAGTTATGGACTAATGCAAATAAATATGGGATTAGTGTTATTAAATCATTTTAAAATAGATGGAAGATACTTGGGATACAATTTCTGCCTAATCGGAGTTGTATCCATAATTACAAATCTAGTATTTGTAAAATTAAATAACACATATTACAAAAAAGATAAAGGTTATTTAAGAATTCTTCATGGATGTTCTTTGTTAGCATTAAGTTATTTAGGACTTGGAATGTCTTCAGTTTACTTTATATTTTTATGCTTTATGATCACAATGGTTGTATCAAGAACACTTTTGGATTCAACATTATTTGAGTTACTGAACAATACAGTTAATGAAAGTGAAAAGGGTAGAATAATAAGCTTGTTTGATGGTGTACTCTCTTTATCGGAATTAATATCACCAATTTTTTCCAGCATATTAGTAACCCTCTATGGAGAAAAATTTACTCTTCTCTTGTGTTCCATCCCTGCAACTGCAGGAATTGTAATTGCATATTTAAAAAAATATGATAATATTAAAGTAAATAGAGAATAAGTAAATAATCTAAAGTTTTAGTAAACTAAATTTGTACTTATTGCATTTATAATTTGTGGCTAATAAAACTCAAGGTTATTTATTAAATAAATTACTTATATGTAACAGTCTACGACAAAATATATTGTAACAGGTAGAAATTGAATTTTTAATTATAAAATCTAATCTACAAAATAGTAAGGATAATTTGGGTGACAGCGGGATGAAAAGTGACAGTGTATAATGATATGAAAATTATAATGAAATCTCAGTCTAAAGGAATAAAAAATGTCCACAAAATAATGTAATGTAGTTAAAAAAAGAATAAAATGGCATTAAAAATGGTAAATTAAAAATGTATAAATTATAAAATAATCTGATTGGTTGAGATTGAAAACGATATATTAATAAACATTGTAATTAGATATAAGAATGCGGTGAGAAAGAAAATTATAAGAAAGAACAAACCCTTTAGAACCGACTACTGAGATATGAACATGCTCTATTAAAATTTTGATTCTATAATTTGCAGAACGTACACTACCAGTCTAGTTGTCATTAAGATTATTAAATTTTTTAAAATATAACAAAATTATAGTTTGAGAATAATTTAAAAAATATATATACAATGTGTCCCAGAAGTAACGCAAAAAATTCGTATTTTATTATGTGCTGCGTTTTCACAATAACGCTAAAACACGTCAATTAGTAAATAGGAATTGTCATTTTGTCACGTTGCTTAAACCTTTTTTGCGCTATGTTTCATAAACCTATGACGTCATCGACATTTTTTTTAAATAGCACTATCTAATTTTTTAAGCATAAATGGATAGTCCTTTTGAAGGGAAATACGCCGATATAGGGTTTGGCCTACTTTACTTTGACAGGAGCGAAAAAGAAGCCAATGACTGGAATAACCACAAAAGTAGGTATCATAAACTGATGCGAGAACAGTGCCACGGCAAAAAATGGGAATTTGTAGATGTTTTGTGTTTTGGTTGATTGTAGGTACGTTTTTATGTATTGATATGTTGGCGTTTTCGGCGATACGACGAACGGAAGTGTGTGGATTTTCAGTGACAGCTAAAAATAACATTTTGCCTATCATTTTCTATCACTGTCGTTGACCTTCCAGATCTAGACAGATCTCTAACATGTCCAGCGTCTTCAAATTTGCGTACTAATGTGCATGCTGTAGACGAAGTTATTGGTTGTTCTACTTGGCCTTGAATAAATGACATACTTCATCATAACTACGGATCCTATCTCCGTATCCAACCATAATTAGGATTTCAATTCTTTGTTTCTCATTTAAACACAACATCATCGCAATGTAAAGTTATGGTATTTGTAACTGTCACAATGATATGAGGCACTATTGCATTCGCTAACTGTCGTCTTCAAAACAATACCTACATAGCCGCTGTGATCGGGTGTACCTACCAAATCTACATAAAAACATGTACCTACATCAACCTAAACACATTTTTTGCTATAGCACTGTTCGTTCATAAGCTAGTGATACCTACTTTTGTTATTAATTTAAACCATGCCCATTCCAATCGTTGGCTTTTTTCGCACCTGTCAAAGTAAAGTAGGCCAAACCCTATATCGACGCATTTTCCTTCAAAATGGCTATCCATTTATGCTTAAAAAATTAGGTAGTGCTATTTAAAAAAAATTGTCAATGATGTCATAGGTTTATGAAAGAGAGCGCAAAAAAGGTTTAACCAACGTGACAAAACGACAATTCCTATTTACTAATTGATGGGTTTTAGCGTTTTTGTGAAAACTCAACACAAAGTAAAATACGATTTTTTTGCGTTACTTCTGGGACGCACTATATGTATATATACACTTATATAATGAATAAATTTACATTTAAAAATTCAAAATCAAATTAAGTGACATATAAAAAGAGCTAGCTTGGTAAGTATAGAACATATTTTATTGTGATATTTTTTAAATTTAAATATTTTAAATACATTTCACATGTTAAACAAATATTTATAATACTATAAATTGGCGCCTAGCATTATTTATTAAATAAACTACACAGAACATACAAAACTAAATTATAATAAATAAAACACAAAAAATATAATTATTTATAGTATTATAATATATCCATTTACACATCTTATAAACATGGGCAGAGGTAGGATTTTTGTTTGGGGTAGGCCTTGAAAGGCCAGCTGGTCAGCTAGCTACTCCGACGAAAAAAAAGATATTGGACTGTTTTTTCTTCCTGGGGCGGGCACCGGACTCTCTAGCTATGCACCTGCTTATAAAAAATTATTTGAATTAAATACACATTTTATAATTTACTAAATGAAAAGTTTACAACTGATCCAGGTGTTTCTGAAACTGAAAACCCTTCTCATTTATTGGTGAATGTTTTACCTCAGTTTATCAGCGAATAAGTTATGCATGCTTCAATAATAGCTTCCTTGGATAAAAATAAACCCATTTACCTAGATCAAATACCTCACTTTTTTAAGATAACTTCCTGACATATTTGAATGAAATTTTGTTTGTGGTGTTTTATATGAAGATAGGTTTATTTTTTATCATATAGGTCATTAAGAATACCCACCTGTGTCTTTATCATATCTTTTTGTTTGTATAGATTTCCACTATAATTACTGCAAAAGAGAGCCATGCTAATTCTGCCTCACATGTTACCTAGAGGCTCTGTCAGCGGACAGACCTGGAACAGTTCAGTATAGTTGTATTGTTAGTATGTCTTGGCTTAGATGTTCTTATGAATGGAATGGTCAACTAGTTTGGACCATCCTAGGAATGTTCCCTGTAGGAACCAACACACCTTAAATGATGTGTTTGGTGGAGTAAAGGAGGTAGCAATTATCAGGCGGACAGGTCATTAACATGCGGTTTAAAAATAGAAACCATGTGGCGTTTAGACAGCATCCTGTAACCACGTAATGTCTAGAGTCTATAGTATCCGGTGTCAGATAATTAACCCTGTTCAATGTTACCATATGGTGTAAATCAAGAATCAAGCGTCTACACATACGGTGTCAAGTCATCATCTGACACATCTTAAATGTACGCAGGTGTATTATATTATAAAAATCTCATAAATAATAGAACAATAGCTAATCTATAACAATAAATATAAAAGTAATATATTTTTTAATAATTTCCGTCTTCAGAATTCGTTATCTATCTACTATAACATGTGTGCAATATTATTTCCTAGAGGAGATATAAGCATAACTCAAGTTATCATTTGATGAACTTGTAGATCTAAATAAAGTGTTAATACTTTTTTGGTAAATAATATGTCTAAAACTATTTTCAATGAGTGAAAGAAATTTTTTGTAGAAAAAACTGTTATTATTCACTTAATAGAATATAACAGAATTGGATGAACTGATGTTTTTCTAGTTATCATCTCAAATCTCATTATTTCTCTTTTACTGCATGCACCGTAAGTGAGACAACTACAATCAATCCTTCAGTCCACCGAAATACACGTAAAACTATAAAAATACCGTTATTTATTTTAACTTTAAACTCAAAAATCTGCAAAAATTAACATAACATAACACATAACAACAGATATTAAATCTAAGCAATTGGCAAAATTACAACAGCGCAGCTATCTCGCGTAATCTAAAACCAAATCCCCTTTTTTCCTCATTTTTGATCTTGCCACCCATGTCGCTATAGACTCTTTTAGTAAACAACCAACATGTATTTCGTAAAATAGATACACTATGTGCTTGAAACTTATAAAAAATTATATAAAAGAATATTCAGAAATTTAAATAAACATTAGCCGTGCTATTCCTAATACTCATGCTCAGAAAGAATAGCGTCATACGTAGGTGAGATCTTGTTGATAGTTATGTTATCGCTGTCATCATTAACGTATTTTCTATTGTTTTGTTTAATATTGGCATTTTCTAGTTCTACTAAGTATTTTTATTGTTTTTCTTGGTGTTGTACTGTGTCAGGGTATTTATCCAGTGTTTTTTTTTCTTCAAGTGATTTATTATAGACGTACTCTTAACAACACCCAAACTTCTTGAATGATTTCCTGTCGCGAAGCTACTTCACTTCCATGAAATTATATTTAATTATTAATTACTATAAAAGTCAATATTGTTCTATAAATTTAAATACATAAATTCTATAATTCTATTAGTTTGTCACCTGGGGTTTGAAACTTCTTAAATATATCTAATTATCGCGATATTTAGGGTCATGACGAAGAAGCCATTTTTTGGCACTTATGTCCAAAGTACATAAGGTCGAAAATCGATCTAGTAAAAATATTGAGAAATTCTTCATGGCAATGTGCACTGTGGGGTTGCCTATTATTTGGCGTATGTGACGTCACTACTAAAAAGGTCTAGTTTTGTTGTAATGATAATAAAATTAGGCAACCACATTGACTACATTGACGTCTATGGGCGAATCTAATAGATATTTTTGATGGAAAACGAAAGGTTGTTTCTTTACTAAAAGTTAGTAAAAACTTAACAATATGAAACTGTAGTTTATCACATTTTTCTATGTAATTTGATTTTAATTGGTTTATATTATATATTATATGACATAGTGAATGCGAAAAAATTGAACTGGTTGTAGTAATTGCTTACATCTTTATTTATTTATTTTACATATTTAGCCTAGTTGCTAATGATGACAAAATTAAAAGTTACAAAAAATTATCTTCAATCAAATCATTTATTGGTGTCGATACATTAATATTTACACAAGTCAGAGAAAGAAAAATACTCTGACAAACACATATAATGATTTTTGCGATTACCATTTTGAGTTAAAATATTTTAAAAACAGTAATGGGAATAGTCTCAACAGAAGTGCTGTGCCGACATTATTTCTAGGATCGACTAGAAGTTCACCTGTTAATTGTAATAATATCACTTCAGAATTCTCGGATAGTATAGAATATTCAGCAAAACAATTTGTTAACGTAACATTACAGAATTTTCAGAGTACGAGCTACCAAACTTCAATTTCAGATGATTTTTCACATCCACCTAAAAACCGAAATACACATATTCAAAATTATCATTTCCTATAAGTGCTACTGCGAGCACCAGTGCCATTACTGAGATTACTGATAGCAAGTTGAATGAAGCGGAATCAAATACTGGTCATGTAAGTACCTCACTTGATAGCTCAATTTGTCAAAGCCTCACATCTTTTCAGTCGAATAATAAACAAAGAACATTTTTAAAAACTTTGAATGTTAAGAGAATATCTCAACTTTCAGATAAACATAATCTAGATCGAACAGAAAATTCAGATTTTGAAATTAAAAAGGAAACTATTAAAATGTAAAAGTAATTTGTCTTATGTTCGTAGTATTACCTATTCTAGTAAGTCAACATCTTGATCTAGTAGAAGTAAACTTTATTGAGTCACAAATTAAAAATTGCGAAAAGAAACGACCTATCTATAATTCTGAAAATAAAGCACTTGCTTTAGCAATTTACAAACGTGGGCCAAGGTGCTACAGGTTTTTACAGAAATTTATTTTTTGTGCTGCCCTCTAAATCTTCCATAAGGAAATATTTAGACCAAATACCTTTAGATGTTGGAATAAATGAAAAGTTGTTACGTAAATTATCAGAACGTGTTAGTAAAATGATTACAAGAGATGAAGTTTGTTGTTTAGCATTTGATGAAATCGTAGTAATGTTAAAATGAAAGTAAAAATTGCAGCACAAACATTAAGTGCATCTGTAGCTCATGAAATTGAGGCAATGGTGAGTAATCCCACTATTGGCATACCTGCTGAGGCTATTCATACAGCAGAGTTTGCGAATGATATTAATGATCTTTTTGATAGTTTAAATTCTCGTATCATTCAGCAAAATAATTGTAGTTTTAAAATCATCTATTACTAAGAAATCAGCACATATTACATTTTGGAACGATATATTGGCAATTTCAGTCTCATAAAGACAACAAAGTAAAAAATTTTCATCCCGTAAAATCTGGTTGGATTTTTATTATTAAAGGAGTTCAACAAATTTGGAAAAAATGTTCAGAGATGTATGGTTTTACATACTTAAGAACTCGATATTTAAATCAAGACCCCATATAAAATTTATTTAGTACTGTTCGACAGTGTAGGGGATTCAGTGACAACCCAACACCGTTACAGTTTATTTCTTCATTAAAAACGTGTAGTTAATAATTTAGTAAATAACCAGAATATAGGTTCAAATTGTGAAGACGGAGCATCACTTTTGGAAAACCTTAATAATTTTTTAAAAAATGATAATACAAATTTCATTGTAGATGATAATGACACTATTGAAGAATTTGCAAATTTTTCTATTCGTTGTTCTAGAATCAGACATTTTAGATTCGAAATTTGATAGTCAAGCATATGTTTGTGGGTATTTAGAAAAAAAATTAAATTGCCCCAGTGTAGTCATTGTAAAAATTGCTTATTAACCGAAAACTTAGAACCTCATCATATTTTAACCGTCCATATTTAAGGAATTTGATGATGCCCGTCGACTAAACTATGTAACTTGTAATTTGGTAATTTACATTATTAATACACACGATACAGTAATAAAATTTTTAAATTCTTTTGGCCACATCACTTTATTAGGAAGAAAAATATTACCAATATTATGTAAAATAGATTTTTCATGGTTTTCATGTCCGCTACACTTCGATCAAGTTAAAGCTCAGCTCATAGATATATCGTCATTGTTAATCATTTGCAAACATTTTCATGATATACATCGTAATTTTAAAAGTCAATCTCGCAGAAAGGCAGTTCAGAGGAAAATTAAGTGAAATTATTTTTCATATGTAAATTTTCAGTAACAACATGAAACAATTTTATTAATGCCCTCACCTTTAAAGGGCAGTTTTTTAGGCAGTTATTTTTGTTAAATTTGGTTTTGTTTTTTTTAAATTTTCTATGTTGTTAATTTCATGATCATTAAGAGTTTATTTTATTTATTTTAAAAACTATTTTTTACTTTTACACTACTATTTTCTTTTAATAGTATTGTTGTTTTTTAAAGAATTTATGTTTTCTTGATTTATTTAAAGGATATTTAATTTTATTTTACAGTAATAATTATTACTGGACATATCTATTTATTCACAAAAAAAGATTTTTCTTATCATTTAAGTAATAGCCATTTTAACATTTATTTATGCAAAATTAAAATACTTTGATTTTATTTCACAAGAGGTGAAAGATACATATGTCTACGATCCTACTGATTTTTTCCTATGTTGTACTACGAGTACTTCACTTTCCACATATAAAAGAAATCAGCAGTGCATCGTACCGATGAGAACCAATTAGTTCGAAACAAATGTATTTACCCATAATTTTTGGCAAGTAACTGTGCAATATTATTTTACATAAAGGCGGGCAGGTAAATAATTCTTTAATAAAATTTCTTTAAAATTTGCAATTTTTAATGGTTTCTTTAAAAAAATAATAACAAGAATCTCCATGTATATTTGTGACACATTTAAAAATCATTGCTTTAACTGTTTTATTTAACCAAGTGATAATTAAAGTATTTCATAAGTAGTGGGTCATGAAACCGCTGTTAATGGTTCATCTTAATTTTAATTGTCAACTTAAACCATTAACAGCTGTATTGTGATGTATTACTTATGAAATACTTTTTATTCACTAGTGTACTTTATTATATTTAAATTTGCCGCCATTATGGTACAGCGATATCTATTAGACAGTAGAATTAGAGGTTACTCTAATTGTGTTTTCCCATGCAGTTTCCTTAATTATTTTATGCTCAGTGGTTTCCGAGTGTGTCGTTTGCCACAGTAACTACAGATGGCGCACACTACCACTGCTGCCAACAGAAGACACAGAATAAACATTCTTATTTAGTTACTCATATGGTTACACAAACTTTAATAGGTAACTAATTCGTATTATGAAAAATTAAACTAACATTAAAATTATTTCTAACAATGAAATATCCCCCTAAAATTATGAATACTAAGTAGGTAAATGAAAATAAAACTAAGGTTATCAATGTCAGACCTTTTATTTATGACATTGGAAGTTGCACAAATTGTAGACATTTCTAAAAAGGTTCTCTTTTGGTAGTTGTTTTCAGTACATTGCTAGCACCTTGTATACCCACTGAGATGTTTATTAGATGACGGACGAGTGTTTATGCAGGTGTCTGTCCAATGATGCCACTCTGATATGTGTTGCTATCCTAGTTGTAAGTTGAAAGCGATGTTTATATACAGGGATGGCCAGAAGTACGGAATAAAATTCATATCTTTTGAACGCGTTAATTTTTTTTAAAACGCCGAAACACGTTAACTGATTTTGATTTTTTCCCATCTTTCGGTTATATAATAATTAATTTTTCTTCAACCCCCTAACCCCCAGCTACTCCTACTTCTTTTTTCAAATGGAAACATAAGGCATGAGGGGGCTCGTTGAAAAGCTTATAGAAAACTGAATCCAGCCATACCAAATAAACAAGTTTTATTTTTTCAATAGCAAGTTTTTTTTCATTTAGAAATTGAAACAACTAGATAATTTATAAAAATAAACTCAATGTCGCAAATGCTGAAAATGTCCTCCATTCACTATTTGGCATTCTCCAAGACGATAGTAAAAGCTGTCCACAGCATTCTGAATGACTTCAGCTGGTAAATTATGCATCTCCGCCCTAATCTTGTTCTTTAAATTCTCAATATTATCCGGTCTGTCCTGGTAGACTCTTTCTTTCAAATATCCCCAAAGAAAATAATCCAGGGGTGTTAAGTCGGGGGATCTTGGCGGCCATTCAACTGTACCCCGTCTACCAATCCAGCGATTTGGAAACATTTCATCTAAGTATCTTCGAACATCAATACCAAAATGTGGGGGAGCGCCATCTTGTTGGAACCAAATTCTTTCATTCGGTATATCTGGATCAATTTCATGAGGGAAAATCACAGCTAGAGCAGGTATCAGGTCAAATGTTAGGAAATCCAGGTAGCGTGCGGCAGTAAGATTTTCTTCAAAAAAGAATGGGCCCAAGATTCTGTTGTTGATGATACCTGCCCATACATTAACTTTTTGTGGATGCTGCGTATGCGATTCGCATGTCCAGTGTGGATTTTCCTGGGACCAAAAGCGATAGTTGTGCCTGTTAACCACTCCATTTAAATAAAACGTAGCTTCATCCGAAAAAAGTACGTCTCGTTGAAAACCATTATTGTCGTCACACCGTCTCATCATTTCCTCACAAAATTGTAATCGCCTATCATAATCGTCTTCCAAAAGCTCTTGGACAAGACATACCTTATAGGGGTGGTATTTCTCTTGTTTCAGAAACATTCGAATTGCAGTTCGAGAAGCATCGTGATTGCGGGCCAATGAAACAGTTGAAGTATGAGGATTTTCAACAAGTTCTAATGCAATGTCTAATTTCTTTTCTTCATTCAAAGCACGTGCCCGTCCAGTTTTGGGCAAAGTCTGTACTGTACCGTGTTCCTCAAATTTGTGAAATATTTTACTAACTGTCCCTTGCGAGATTTGGTTTTCGGGATATTTCGCATTAAATAAATCGCGCACTTCAGCCTGACTTCTTATTTTGTCTCCACATCCAAGCAATATCAAGATTTCGATGCGTTGCCTTTCCGACAATACCATTGCAATTCAGTAAATAACTTGATTTTGACACAATAGTAACGTTTCAAACTCCAATTTACAACTAAAGCGAAAAATTAACCAGAAAGCCTGGCAAGTAAGTGGTACCAAAAAAACGCAACATAAAAAATATATCTTTTTTGCGTTAGCAGTGATAGGTACAGTTTCAAATTCTTTATTTTATTCTGTGCAAATTCATGGAGGATAACACTGAAGATAATTAAATTTTATTTCACTTGTTAAGTAGGTGTTTTATACAACCCTAAAAACCTTGCTATTGAAAAAATAAAACTTGTTTATTTGGTATGGCTGGATTCGGTTTTCTATAAGCTTTTCAACGAGCCCCCTCATGCCTTATGTTTCCATTTGAAAAAAAAAGTAGGGGTAGCTGGGGGTTAGGGGGTTGAAGAAAAATTAATTATTATATAACCGAAAGATGGGAAAAAATCAAAATCAGTTAACGTGTTTCGGCGTTTTAAAAAAATTAACTCATTCAAAAGATATGAATTTTATTCCGTACTTCTGGCCATCCCTGTATTATGTAGGAAAAAGGGATAAGGAACAGGCAATCTGTAGAATGATTGTAAAGATTGTTTAATATTCAATAAATATTGTTTACAGTTTTATTTATACGTTCGTTTATTAATCAACCCTAAGACATTACAATATAATTTATAGTGACAATATTCTTAAATGTAACGAAATAATTGGTTACATTTGAGAACAATTTTTTAATTTTGAAAGTTAAAGGAGGTAAGTATGGTTATGATAAAAAAAATAAATTTTCCCTAGCAATTCTGTCTCTTTGGGGAACATCTACAAATCTTGTCTGAAATAAAATACTACTAACTAATTTTTTGGGTAGTGCCATTTTAGAAAAAGATTTATAATAACTTGTTGCGGCTTCACCGCAAAAATGTAAATATACTTATATTATTGATTACTATTTCATTTTGATTATAACATTTAAAAACCTATTGTTTCAACAATTTAACGGCGAAGAATAGTTTTTCATTTATTTTTCAATACATTCACTGTTTTTTTTGGAAATGATTTTTGCATCAAACGGACACATTTTTATACACTTTATACATAGGCACGAAAGTGAAGATTTCACGGTTTTCGATGTAGTGTTTTTCATGTGCTCCATTCATTCTGTTTAAGATTACAAGAAACAGAAGTGCCTTTTCTTCCACGGACTGCTGTGTACCACTTAGCTAAGTTATTTCTGACAATACATTACTATTTATTGCATTCATACAGTCATTACATTATTAAAATAATCATGGCCTTATAACATAACTATTTGTAAATTTATTAAAATATTGTGCAATAAGTGCGGTAAATTGTCTATTGCCCACGAGAGCGGAGACTTCGTGCGCTCATCCGTTCAAGTAGGCACTAGCAGGGATGGGCGTTTACGCGTCGACTTTAATTGTCGACGTCTACGTGTAGACTTCGCGTAGACTATGTAAACAACGTAGACTATGTAGACAATGTAGACAAAGCGAAGTTTGCGCTCTAATTTCAGTTTAATCTAACCTATATTATATTTGCGTTACATTTACGTATGATCTATTTTGTGCTGTACTCAATTCATTACTCAACTTTTTCTGTTTGGCTGTTTTTACATAAACATAAAATGAGCGGACGTAAACATAGAACATAGACATAGAAATTGACCAAAAAAATATCAAGTTAATTTAGGGTTGAAGTCAGAAAGTTGGTTGAGGGTTTGCTTAAAGAATACACTGTGTCTGAATTAAAATTTTCTTGGTAGCTAACGCTTAATATTATTCAGTCCTGCTAAGTAAATCAATTCTTTTATACAAACATTTGACAATTTATGGTGACTTGACATTCTTGACAATTATGTGTTAATTTTAGAATAATTTTTAAATTGGTTAAAATTTCACAGTTTTATAATTTAATCTCAAGTTAAAAGCCTTGAAAGCTTGACAATTAAATAATACAAAATGTTCTATAAATTAAACCTTCAACCAATCTTCTGACTGCAACCTATTTTTTTTAAGTTTTGAATA
>NW_019416929.1:224376-262639 GCF_000390285.2 Anoplophora glabripennis
TATTCAAAACTTAAAAAAAATAGGTTGCAGTCAGAAGATTGGTTGAAGGTTTAATTTATAGAACATTTTGTATTATTTAATTGTCAAGCTTTCAAGGCTTTTAACTTGAGATTAAATTATAAAACTGTGAAATTTTAACCAATTTAAAAATTATTCTAAAATTAACACATAATTGTCAAGAATGTCAAGTCACCATAAATTGTCAAATGTTTGTATAAAAGAATTGATTTACTTAGCAGGACTGAATAATATTAAGCGTTAGCTACCAAGAAAATTTTAATTCAAACACAGTGTATTCTTTAAGCAAACCCTCAACCAACTTTCTGACTTCAACCCTAAATTAACTTGATATTTTTTTGGTCAATTTCTATGTCTATGTTCTATGTTTACGTCCGCTCATTTTATGTTTATGTAAAAACAGCCAAACAGAAAAAGTTGAGTAATGAATTGAGTACAGCACAAAATAGATCATACGTAAATGTAACGCAAATATAATATAGGTTAGATTAAACTGAAATTAGAGCGCAAACTTCGCTTTGTCTACATTGTCTACATAGTCTACGTTGTTTACATAGTCTACGCGAAGTCTACACGTAGACGTCGACAATTAAAGTCGACGCGTAAACGCCCATCCCTGATAAATAGAGTAGGCAAACAGCTAGTTACCGACTTGAAAACATGCCAGAAGATAGGACTTATCCGTCATGAGTAATAAAAATAATACTATTTTCGAATGTGTAAGTATTTAAATTTTGTGTGTTTTATTGACAATTCGCGGGAGACAAGATTACCGCACCCAAATAAATAGAGTGGGCAAACAGCTAGTAACCGACCTAAAAAACATGCGTCATGAGTAAAAAAATATGATTCTAAATTTACTTACTCACACTTTACTCACACAAAATTAAATTCTTTGCATTTCACACAGTATAAAAAATATTAAAAGGTAACAATAAAAACTATCTTATCACAACAATTTATCAAATCGCCAAATGGTACCAACCAGTGTTAAACTTCTACTTTTCTAATATTGGCACTTCTGGGGAACCTATGCTAATTAGTGTCGTCTTAATTATAAAGGCCCCGAGCTATAACTCGGTTACCCATTTACCCATTTTTACACCCTGTAAAGATATATACAGGGTGGCCCTTAGGGGGGTGGGGTCAAAAAGTTGGTGTCTGGGTATTTCGTGTTTGTCGGCCATGTCGGGTACGTAGTCAACGGCTTGCCTAAGAAAGGGATTGTCATGTCTGGTGGCTACGTTTAGTCTGGTGGCTACGTTTAGTCGCTTTTCCGCGTTTTGTCTTACTGTCTGTGTAGCGTTTGTGCATTGTAAGCCTCGTAATATGTCCGTGTTCCTTACGTACCAGGGCGCGCCGGTGGCAGTGCGGAGGGCTGTTTTCCACAGCCTAGCCCTGGTGGTCCTCGCTCGCGCCACCGTATCCACGATGTGCGGTTTCCACGTGAAACGCCGGTCCATAGTCACGCCCAGGTATCGTGTTTGTCGATCCCAGGAGATGGGTCAAGGTTTTGCGGTAGTTTTCGTTTGGTAAAAAGGATAGCCGAACTTTTATTGGGATTAATTTTGACTTTCCACCTGTTGCACCAGGTTTCAAGTTGGTCTAGGGAGTTTTGGAGGAAGGTAGCGGAATGTCTGGTATTTACGGATTGGGAAGTGATTGGGAAGTCGTCGGCGTATAGGTATATGTTGGTGTTGGGAACATGTGGGATGTCGGAGTTGTAAATGGTGAATAGGTGAGGGGACAGGACGGTGCCCTGGGGGACACCGGCCTCCATGGGACGGGTGGTGGAGAGAGAGTCTTGAATTTGAATGCGGAATTTTCGGCGGTGTAGGTAGGATTTTATGATTTTGGTAAAGGATATGGGGTATTGGTTGGTGGGTATTTTCATTAGTAGGCCTTCGTGTCAAACCGTATCGAAGGCCTTTACGACATCCAAGAAGACAGCACCAGCGTATTGCCCCCTGTTGAAGGCCGCCTTGATGTGCTCGATAAGGTGAAGGATTTATAGTTCGGTGGAGTGGTTGGGTCGGAAGGCGAACTGCTCGTCTGGAATGACTTGCAGTTCTTGGGAGTGGGTTTTTAGGCGGGTTAGGATGTGCTGGATTCGTAACCTAATTGGTATTACAAAATATATCAACACTGGTTGCGGTTAGGAAAGAGTCCAGTGCAGCTTTGTGTAATTAGTTATTAAGTAAGTAGCGATCTACATCGCTAATATTGTCTAGCAAGTAGTTTTTTGTATGTAATGTATGTAATTAAAAATAGGAGATTAGTAGTTGTATTGTAGACGAGGTAATAAGAAGAAGGAGACCTAGCGCTATGGTAGGAAACACACTAGTCTCCAATAAAATGATTTCTTAGTTCACCAGTAAGAGTTTCTGTTCCTTTGCCTTTCCTCACCGAAGAACCTGAGCCCTGACCAGTAGGGACATTTCATGTCGATCCTGCTAGTTCGATGTAGAAATTTGGCAGAGGAAAAGTTGAAACAGTAAAATATAAAAAAGTGCAGTTAAAATGGGTACCAGTCAGTCAAAGGAAGAAGTAATTATAAGCCAAGCAGGAAACAGTGGTGGTTTGACTAATGGTGCGTTAAATGGATAATCTGTCGGACAACAGATGTTGATAATAGTACTAGGAGGACTAATAGTTGCGGTTATAGCGATGTTCTGCTGTTTTCGAGCCAAGACAGCGCTGGAGAAGAAGATACGATGAAACATTACCAGAAGTCAAGAAGTAATGTGTGCAGTGAGTGAAGTATAACTGTGTGGTGATGAGTGAGAACTAACTGCGGCTGATGAGTTCAGTTCATCCACTTATACGAACAGTTAAGGAGTTTTGAAGGTAATATCAAGAAAGAACCTCAGGACCGTCGAGAATCGTTAGATAGAGTAGGTACATAAATTAATAATACAGTTAGGGAAACTAGAAAATAATTTTACTGGGTTAAGAGAAGAATATAATAAGTTATCTAGGAGATCTGAGGAAATTAAGCAAGTAAAGGAATATGTTAGGGCAGTTGAAAGTAGTATTGTTAAGTCTCGTAATATTTTAGTAAATGGTTAGAAGGAATAGTTAAGTCTAAGCCGTGTGAAATCGAAATTGGAAGTCAGTCAATAGAGTTAGGTAAAAATAATACGAATATGGGAGAGAAATTTGATCTAAGAACAGCAGCGTCTTTATTGCCTTCCATGGACGGCACTGAGGACGTTACCAAACAATTAATCGACGCTATTACATTGTACAATGGATTTTTAGATGATGCAGGAAAAAATATTTTAATAAATTATGTTTTAAAAATTAAAATAAGTCAAAATGAAAAACTTCGTCTAGAAGAACAGTATAATAGCGTTGATGAGTGACATGTGATATGAAAAGTCATTTGCTAACTAAAAAGTCACGACTATGACTACCCAATTGCATAATGTGAGACAAGACAATAAAACCCTATATGAATATGCTAAAACCGTAGAACAACTATTCCTAAATCTAACTTTAGCCGAAGCGGGAGATGATGATAATGCTGTGACAATTTTGCAAAAAGTAAATGAAAAGTTGCCAATAAATGCTTTTTCGAACGGGTTAAAGAATAGCGAACTTAGAACCATTATAAAAGCGAGAAATTTTAGTAATTTAAAAGATGCCATTATTAGTGCAAAGGAAGCAGCATTAATATAAACATCTAACAGTTCTCAAGCAACAAATTTGTTTCATACGCGAACTATTCAAAACTTCGGTAGAGACAACAGAAATAATAACAGAATAAGATTTGGCAATAATAATTATTATAGTAATAGAGGAAACAGACAATTATATCATAATAGCAATCGTAACGTATGCTTTTTAAATCAAAACCAAGGTCGAGGTAGTCAATTTTCGCAACGTCGACCAATAAACAATAACAGAGGTATTCGACACATCGAGCTTATTTTGCTGGGAATGCAGAAAGTTCGACTCTTAATAGTACTAATGAGTTACATAGAGTAGGAAATAATAATAGATTTTTCCGAATCGAAACAGAATAATGCTTTGCATGTAAATATGAATGGAATGAATTATATGTGGGTACGGTATGGAGCGAATGAATTAAAATTTTTGTGCGATACAGGAGCGGGTATCAGTTGTTTTTTTTTAGTGAATAGGTACCTTAAAAATAGGGATGAAATAGATACATCTAAGATAGTTAAGATTAAAGGAATGGCGGGTTCAACGCAGTTGGCTCAGCAAAAATTTCATTTATTAACGAAGTTATGAATCATTAATTTTGTATTGTTGACAAGTTTGATTCCAATATATAGGGTGTATTAGGTTCGGATTTCTTTTCAAAATGTGGTGCTATTATCGATTACGAAAAATGTTTGTTTTCATTTTGGAAAAACCACAGGAAAATGACTGTATCTTTAAAATCAGAGACGGATGAATATACCGTAATACCACCCTGTTGTGAAGTAATCAAATATTGCTTAACCAACAATACGGATGATTGTATAGTTCTAAATCAAAAAGTGTGTGAAGCAGTGCTTGTTGGAACTCTTATGGTTAAACCAGAGAATAATAAAATTCCAGTAAGATTATTGAATGTTAATGAACGAGAGATTAAGTTATGAAATTTTCGACCGAAAGTAGAGAGTATATCTAATTATGAAATAGGTATATCATTACGACTGCAATAAAATATCGGTCAACCGTGTTGATAAGGTTTTGAATATGATAAATATAAAATCATTAACCATCGAGGAGCTTAGTTCAATTGAAAAAATGTGAGGTAAATATGCGGATATTTTCCATTTAGATGGTGATCCCTTAACAGTGATAAATATTTATAAGCAAAAATACGCTTGAAAGAAGGTGCTTCGCCGGTTTATGTTAAACCGTTTAGATTACCTCATTCGCATAAAGACGAAATACACAGGCAGGTAGGAAAAATGCTACAAGAAGGCATTATAGAAGAAGTTAGATCTGAGTGGTCTTCGCCTCTTTTAGTAGTCGAAAAAAAGCCGATCATAATGGGGAGAAAAAGTATAGAGTTGTTGTCGATTATCGGTTATTAAATAAACAAATACAAGATGAAAAATTCCCATTGCCTAATATCACTGACATTTTAGACCCGTTGTCAGGAGCTGTATATTTTTCTCACCTTGATTTAGCACAAGGATATTATCAATTAGAATTACATCCTGAAAGCCGACCAATTACTGCGTTTACAACGGATAGGGGTCAATTCCAAATGAAGAGATTAGCTGTGGGAATGAAAATTAGTCCAAGTGCATTTTCAAGACTAATGACTGTAGCAATGTCAGGTCTTAATTACGATTCATATTTCATTTATTTAGATGATTTGATAGTTTTCGGGAATTCATTACAAAACCATAACAGAAATTTGATAAAAGTGTTTGAAAGACTTAGGCAGCTAAATTTGAAACTTAATCCTTGTAAATATGAGTTCCTAAAGAAAGAAATTTTATATTTAGGCCATTTTATATCGTTAGAGGGTATTATCCTGTTCCACAAATTTCGGATGAAACAAAACATTTCGTCGCATTTGCTAATTATTATAGGAAATTCATTAAAAATTTTGCACATATTGCACAATCTTTAAACAATTTATCTCGGAAAGGGAAAATATGTCAGTGGTCCAATGAATGTCAAAATTCGTTTGACACGTTAAGGCGTACATTGTTAAACCCACCGATTTTACAATATCCAAATTTTTCGGAAGATAACGAATTTATACTCCGAGTTGACGCTAATGAATACGCACTGGGAGCAGTGTTATCAAACTCAGATGACAGGCCTGTTGCGTTTGCATCTAGAAATTTAAATAAAGCAGAAAAAAATTATAGTACGATACACAAAGAGATGCTTGCGTTAGTTTGGTCCATGAAACACTTTAGGTAATACTTGTTCGGTAGAAAGTTCAAAGTTTTGACGGACCATAGGCCTCTAGTATACCTATTTAGTATGACAGATCCGTCGAGCAGATTAACGAAATTTAGACTAGCTTTAGAAGATTACGACTTTTCTGTACATTATGTCAAAGGTTCAGATAATGTTACAGCGGATGCTTTATCTCGTGTTGTCATTGAATCTAGTGAATTAAAAGAAATGAGTAAGAGAGAGAATGAAAGGATGAATGTTATGACAGTTAAAAATAGTAAACAAGGTATACATCAGCATATAAATAACTTTATTTACATACGATGCAGGCGCGTGCTTTGTGATTGGATGTTAAACCAAGCAGAGAATGAGGATCAGGTTACGCAAAAAATAATGTGGACAGATGAGACAACATTTACTCGAAGGGGAATTTTAAACCAAAGGAACAACCATATTTGGTCCTACGAGAATCCACGGGCGGTAAGGGAACATAGTTTTCAGCATTAATTCCATTGTAACGTATGGTTGGGTGTGTTGGACAACACTATAATTGGTTCCTACTTCCTTCCGCATCGGTTAAATGCTGACATGTTTACAGAGTTCCTTGAAAATGGTTTTCAAGATCTGTTAGATGTTCCGCTTAATACTCGAATGAACAGTTGGTTTCTACTAGATGGTTGTCCTGTCCATTTTGGTAGAGGTCCTAGGGAGTGGTTAAACATTAATTATCCCAGGAAATGGATTGGTCGTGGAGAACCTGCAGCGTGGCCCACACGTTCACCGGACTTGACACCGATGGATTATTTCGTTTGGGGTGCTGTTAAACAAAAAGTCTACGAGGTGCCAGTTGATACCCAAAAAGATCTAAGACAGCGAATAGTCCAAGCGTGTCAAGAAATAAGTCCAACTCAGTGTCGATCGGCCACTACCTCCATAATTAGAAGATGTCGTGCTCGTCTACAGACCGGAGGCGCCCATTTTGAACAAAATATTTTTTTAAATCATTTCATTTTTTATTCACTTTTCGCTTTGTCTAGGTATAATATTAATTGCTAATTTTTTGGTTGTTTCAATTTACAAATAAATTTTCATGTACGAGTATTATTTACCATCTTATTTCATTTAAAAGTACACAACACAAGTAAATGAAGGGTCGTTACGTTGTCGCATTATGACATAGTCATATTAGATGTTAGGTACTTAAATATTTCTATTGTTTTCATCATTTTTTTTTCTAAAAAAAATCGCCCTATATCTCAAAAACGAAGCATCTCCTAAATAATTTTAATACTATTGGTTAAACCCAAGGAATCAGGAGAGAAAATGGCTTATTTGACTCACACGAACTCGAGACTAAGACCAATTTTAATAAGTACTATATTTTTTTAGGTTTTATGAGGAACGTCTTCCTAAAGTTTATCGACAGAATCCAGAAGCACCCTTCCAAAAAATCAATTTTGCCATGAAACTATAAGAGTTAGGAAAAAAGTGAATGTACACTTTTTGTCAATAACAAACTGTTCTACCTAGAAACAGCATAATTTTTTATTTTCAGTAGGGCGGTAATAATTTTCTTTATAATTTAATGAGTCTGAGTCCCCATAACTCCGCCACTGGTTGCTTGCGGGACTTCTACTTCTATGGAAAAATTGTATCTTATAAGAAGATGTGTCATGCCAAATTTGGCTTAAATAGTCTTCTTCATTTAGAAGTTATTTAAAAAATTCGAATTTTTTTAAAAATCTTTAACGCCCTATATTTCGCGAATGAAGCGTCTCTGGAAAAAAATTTATACTTGATTTTTTTCTTATTTTTTATGAGGAATATCTTCATAAAGTTTATCAACTTAATCCTGAAACACCCTGTAGAAAGGCAGGTATGGTTTTAGTAAGTAATGAGAGTAAGTTCAATAAGTTGGACACTCTTTTTAAAGGTCCCCACAAAGTGTTAGAAGATAAAGGTTATAACATAGTTTTAGACATTGACAATAAACATGTAGAAAAGTACATTGTGTAACGAGTGAGGAAAAGTTGCCAATAGCGCCACGCGGGTGCAGTTGACACACGAGCGAAGCGAGTGGGGAAAGCGCCCAAGTGGAGCTATGGCAACTTTTCCGAACGAGTTGCACATACTATTTTCTATCACAAGTGCGAGTCGTTATGGGGTGGTGGTGTTGGGGCGGCAAGTCAAAAAAAAAAAAATTTTTAATAAAAAATCATAAAAAAAACACTGTTTAATTATATAGTACAAAAAACGCTGTTTAATTATAAAATGAATTTATGTCTCAACGGAAACTACAATATAAATTATTAATGATTAATATACATTTTTATTTCAATTCATATAAAGTTAAATATCAATCTTTTTTCTCGCCTAGAACTACCGTTATATTATTGCAATTGGATATAGTTACATTATAGTTAGAAGGAACATTTTTGATATTAAAAGTTTGATTTTCATCTGAAGTTGAAGTATTAGAAGTTGGAACAGTATTTTGAAATATTGATTCTTGTGATGGAGATGCTTTAGAAGTTGAAGGAATAGGAAAGATGGAATTTGAAGAAGTAGAATTATTATTTGAAAGAGTAGAAAGCACTGAATTTGAAATCATTCTTCCAACTTTTCTCTTCCTATACAGAGAATCTTCAATGTAGCCTTCTGCTACTGTGCTACTTTTCCATCCTCCATGGCATTGTACAGTCAAGATATCTGCCCCAGAGTCTGCCAACAAAGTAGCAGATGATCTGCGGAAGGTGTGACTAGTATAGGTTTTTGGATCTTTCAGTTGCAGATACGTAGCCACTGTTTTTGGCATACTTGCGAATGTATTAATGCCAATCACTTGTTTAGTGCATTTACCATTGTGGTAACTCAGAAAAAACCTTTCTGTTTTTACATCTTTAGGGCGATTTTCTGCATATTTTTTATAGATTTTATAAAAATCACCATCAATTACAAACGAACGTGGTTTGTCATTTTTAGTTAATGGTATATTTACTAATATCATATCGTTTTTATCATTAATATCTTTCAATGTTATATTAACAAGCTCAGATTTTCTACATGCTCCCTGTATGCCAAAAATTAAAGCCACTTGTAATGTGAAATGATTTCCATTATTAAAATGATTGTTTTCTGTACAAAATTAAGATAATTTTATGCATCTCAAAACATGCAAACAAGGCCTATATAACCTAATCATAATTATGTATTGTTGTAAATAATAGGGTTGTCCCTATAAAAACAAACCATATACAAATTGTTGTTGAATCAAAGATTTTATATAAAAGAACCTGCCTGTATAGTCAAATTTTAAATATATGACAAATTAGTGGTAGAAATCATTTGAATTTTTGCGTTACTTAAAAACTAGTCTGACGTCATAAGGGGCAATTGAACAAGAAGCTAGTAGCGATCCTATTGCATAATTTTGAAGAAGAAGAAAATATGTCAAAATTGTCCATCAAACCCTGCTGCCCTGTCTCCTGTTTTTTAAACAAACGTGACACTAGTGACAGCAGTCCATCAGTATTTGTGATAGTTATTATTAATTTCCTGATTGTAATGGATTCAATAAAATTTAAGTGGCGTTTTGTTCCACATTCCACATAGCCAATTGCATTATCTCCATAAGACTCCCGAACTGCACTATAAATTTCCATAAATAAATAGGTATTTTATATAAATAAACACAATAAAATCATTCAAATATGTTGATCCTTACCTGACTGCTTTTATACCTCTGATTTCGCCAATATTAAAACACTCGTCTCTTTTTAAAAATTCAATTCATGATAAAAATGTCAATTTTCGGTAAAATTTGCTAAGTAGCTTTCACAAATCCCGATTCACACATTTTGCTTTAATTATAAGATATTAAATGATTATTACTAAATAATAATTTTACTTAATAAAGGAATTTGAAGATTAAGGAAAATAACTCATAGACTTGAAAATATTTTATACGACAGTGTCACTGACAGACTGACACTACTGACAGTGTTGACAGAGCGTCTTCTTCCAATTTTTTTTTCCTTTACGCAATCATTTACACATAATTGCACTACAAGGTGCCCCTTATGACGTCACAGCCGTTTTGAAATGTTATAAAAAATCAGTTTTAAATAATTATTTTAAAACTGTTCTGACGCATTTCTCAATCTCTAATTGTGTATACACACTAGTTAGTATGTGTAGAATTATATTATCTACTTTTTGAAATTTGGTCAACAACCCTATTGTATATAGTTGTAAATAGTAGTAAATAAAAGTAGTATATTAACCTTTATAGCTAAATATTGATTGTCTGGAGCTTCTTTTATAAATTTGCTTATCTCGTTTGGTCCCAAAACATTAGCTTTCTTAGCTGTAAATCCTTTTGAGTTTTTCATCAAAAATTGTATCAGTGTAGCATAATCATGTATATTAATATTATGCTTCAAATGGATGACACTTCGCAACATCGAGTATGCTACCCAACAGGTTGATGGCTTATTAGTTTCTTCGTATTCATGAAAATATGCGATGACAACAGTCTCGAAAATATTTTTAATACGTTTCCTTTCCATCCATTCCATGAACTTTTTATAGGCTATTTCATATTTTGACTTCGATTTTGTCGGCAACGCATCTCCAATAACCTTCTTAGCTCTTTCTGCACCTCCACTGGTAAACTTTCATCGTCCGAAGGATTGCTATCCGGTATAGTATGTTTGAGGTTAGCCACTAAATACAAGCATTAGTTAGTTTTTGGGCCTCCTTATTGTTTATCAAGAGTATAATTTTGAATCTTAAATTCAATTACTTACTTTTGTGTGAATCTTGACAAATAAAAAATCCTGCGAACTTATGGTTAGTTTATAAAAAAGTATTAGTCCTAACTTAGCCGTAACTTAACCTTAATCTTAGTCCTAAAAAGTTAAATGTACAGAATGTAATGTATCGGTTTATAAAAATCCCTAGTCGTAAGGAGGTCTTAAGACATGACCTTGAAAGTTCGCATCTTTTAATTTTTCTAGGATTAAGACTAAGATCTGAGAAGTGCGCATGCACAAGTATTGCATTTCGT
This sequence comes from Anoplophora glabripennis, assembly GCF_000390285.2. Classification (NCBI taxonomy): domain Eukaryota; kingdom Metazoa; phylum Arthropoda; class Insecta; order Coleoptera; family Cerambycidae; genus Anoplophora; species Anoplophora glabripennis. The sequence goes on from NW_019416929.1 coordinate 235,343, forward strand.
AGCATAGTGACCTCCTGTCTTTGTCTATGGTGGTCGCCAATACGCCATTACCATAGTAATAGGTTATATTTTTCTTTTCACTCACCAACAAAACAAATAAAATAACATTACCACAGAATAATAAACAAGTATTATGCTGTGATATTACTAGCCATGCGCGTAGTCGAATCGCTCATTGGTTAATCTTAATAAAATTAGGACCGCACATTGTTTTTATAAACGTGTACCTATTCTTAGGACTAATACTAAGATTAGTGTAAAGGTTAATACTAAGACTAAGACTAAGTTAGGACTAATACTTTTTTATAAACCAACCATTAACAGTTGATAAATGTGCGACTACTGATTGACAATTGACACTGATTGAACTTTGACAATTGCCAGCAGTACTGATAGCGACGTAGTGGTGTCGCTACAAGTCTCATAGTACCACGCTGCAGAGTCGCAACGTGCAGGCGCAATATTGCACAACGCTCCAGCGTTGCGCTATGAAAATAACATCACGCTGTTGTACTATCTAGCACTTTCCGTGCACCTAACCCCCTACACTATAGGTCCCATAGCGAGCGCACGTGATAGAAATGCATAAGAATAGGGTTAAACGATATTATAGCTAAGTAGATAGGTAAACATAAACATAATAATTACGTAAAAGGAAAAAAAAATTTGTTGTTTTTCGGAGAAGGTGTGCTGGATTCGTAATCTAATTAGTATTACAAAATTTATCAACACTGGTTGCGGTTAGGAAAGAGTCCAGCGCAGCTTTGCGTAATTAGTTATTAAGTAAGTAGCGACCTACACCGCTAATATTGCCTAGCAAGTAGTTTTTAGTATGTAATGTATGTAGTTAAAAATAGGAGATATTGTCGGGTCCGGGGGGCCTTTCTATTTTTAAAGTCTGAGTATTGTCAGTCTTAGTTCGTCAGGGGCTGCGGGGGGATAATGTCATTGTCTGGCTCTCTGTCGACGCGTCGGGCCGCGCGCTCAGCCACTATCTCGAACTCCTCGTTTTCGTCGGGCAGCTGAGGTAGTCTACACTGCAGTTCCAGGCTGTCGGCAAAAGCCTCGGCCTTTTCCTGGTTCGTGTAAACCACCCCCACACTACCGTGGATTGGAGGAATTTTACCGCGGGCGGTTTGTCGGAGGGCCCTCTGCGTTTTCCAGAGGCTGTTGTCTTGTGGATCCAGCGACTCCAGGTGCCCAGCCCAGTTGTCCTGGGTCCGCTCACCTAGGGCCGCCTTCACCCGTCTGTTAAATACGTTTAAGTCATGTCTATGTCGGGAGAAGCGAATGCGGGTGGAGAGCCGTTTCGCGCATCGTCTGTCGCGTATTAGGTTTTTTATGTCTTCGGGGAGGGTATCCCGGGGGTTTGTCAGTCGGGGGACAATAGTCTCAGTCGTAATCTGTGTCAGGGCGTTTTTAATGTCGGTTTCGACGGAGAGAATTGCCGCCTCCAGCTCATGGGTGGTTTCGATAACCGGGATCTCGGTGTTTCCTTGCATCTCGGCTCGGAAGCGCTCCCAGTCAGTGAACCTCCTCGTGAAGGTGCCTTCATATCTCTGTCTTCGCCCCAGATCCAGAATTATTGAATTGTGGGCGGAAGACTCTTCGTATTGGGTGGATATTTGGGCATTTAACGGTATAGATTTTAAGAGGGTCTATAATGTCGGTTCTGTCGGTCCGAGCATCGTCAAATCGTCGTGTCTGTCTTGGTAATTCAGCAGGACGCGACCTCTTGTGGTCGTCGTCCCGCTGTGCCATATGGAGGACTTCGCGTTGAAGTCCCCGATGGCAATTGTCTGGGGCCAGGAAAGAATTATGTCTAAGTCATTGACAAGTGGTGGTAGTCTGGGTGGGTGGTAACAGGACACCACCGCAACGTCTCCATGCCGTAGCGATCTCACCGCTATCGCCACGGCCTCTGTGTTTTGAGTTTGGAGCCGCTGCAGCGGATAGNCAACAAGAACAACAACAAGAACAACAACAAGAACAACAACAAGAACAACAACAAGAACAACAACAAGAACAACAACAAGAACAACAACAAGAACAACAACAAGAACAACAACAAGAACAACAACAAGAACAACAACAAGAACAACAACAAGAACAACAACAAGAACAACAACAAGAACAACAACAAGAACAACAACAAGAACAACAACAAGAACAACAACAAGAACAACAACAAGAACAACAACAAGAACAACAACAAGAACAACAACAAGAACAACAACAAGAACAACAACAAGAACAACAACAAGAACAACAACAAGAACAACAACAAGAACAACAACAAGAACAACAACAAGAACAACAACAAGAACAACAACAAGAACAACAACAAGAACAACAACAAGAACAACAACAAGAACAACAACAAGAACAACAACAAGAACAACAACAAGAACAACAACAAGAACAACAACAAGAACAACAACAAGAACAACAACAAGAACAACAACAAGAACAACAACAAGAACAACAACAAGAACAACAACAAGAACAACAACAAGAACAACAACAAGAACAACAACAAGAACAACAACAAGAACAACAACAAGAACAACAACAAGAACAACAACAAGAACAACAACAAGAACAACAACAAGAACAACAACAAGAACAACAACAAGAACAACAACAAGAACAACAACAAGAACAACAACAAGAACAACAACAAGAACAACAACAAGAACAACAACAAGAACAACAACAAGAACAACAACAAGAACAACAACAAGAACAACAACAAGAACAACAACAAGAACAACAACAAGAACAACAACAAGAACAACAACAAGAACAACAACAAGAACAACAACAAGAACAACAACAAGAACAACAACAAGAACAACAACAAGAACAACAACAAGAACAACAACAAGAACAACAACAAGAACAACAACAAGAACAACAACAAGAACAACAACAAGAACAACAACAAGAACAACAACAAGAACAACAACAAGAACAACAACAAGAACAACAACAAGAACAACAACAAGAACAACAACAAGAACAACAACAAGAACAACAACAAGAACAACAACAAGAACAACAACAAGAACAACAACAAGAACAACAACAAGAACAACAACAAGAACAACAACAAGAACAACAACAAGAACAACAACAAGAACAACAACAAGAACAACAACAAGAACAACAACAAGAACAACAACAAGAACAACAACAAGAACAACAACAAGAACAACAACAAGAACAACAACAAGAACAACAACAAGAACAACAACAAGAACAACAACAAGAACAACAACAAGAACAACAACAAGAACAACAACAAGAACAACAACAAGAACAACAACAAGAACAACAACAAGAACAACAACAAGAACAACAACAAGAACAACAACAAGAACAACAACAAGAACAACAACAAGAACAACAACAAGAACAACAACAAGAACAACAACAAGAACAACAACAAGAACAACAACAAGAACAACAACAAGAACAACAACAAGAACAACAACAAGAACAACAACAAGAACAACAACAAGAACAACAACAAGAACAACAACAAGAACAACAACAAGAACAACAACAAGAACAACAACAAGAACAACAACAAGAACAACAACAAGAACAACAACAAGAACAACAACAAGAACAACAACAAGAACAACAACAAGAACAACAACAAGAACAACAACAAGAACAACAACAAGAACAACAACAAGAACAACAACAAGAACAACAACAAGAACAACAACAAGAACAACAACAAGAACAACAACAAGAACAACAACAAGAACAACAACAAGAACAACAACAAGAACAACAACAAGAACAACAACAAGAACAACAACAAGAACAACAACAAGAACAACAACAAGAACAACAACAAGAACAACAACAAGAACAACAACAAGAACAACAACAAGAACAACAACAAGAACAACAACAAGAACAACAACAAGAACAACAACAAGAACAACAACAAGAACAACAACAAGAACAACAACAAGAACAACAACAAGAACAACAACAAGAACAACAACAAGAACAACAACAAGAACAACAACAAGAACAACAACAAGAACAACAACAAGAACAACAACAAGAACAACAACAAGAACAACAACAAGAACAACAACAAGAACAACAACAAGAACAACAACAAGAACAACAACAAGAACAACAACAAGAACAACAACAAGAACAACAACAAGAACAACAACAAGAACAACAACAAGAACAACAACAAGAACAACAACAAGAACAACAACAAGAACAACAACAAGAACAACAACAAGAACAACAACAAGAACAACAACAAGAACAACAACAAGAACAACAACAACAAGAACAAGAACAACAAGAACAAAAACAACAACAAGAACAACAACAAGAACAACAACAAGAACAACAACAAGAACAACAACAAGAACAACAACAAGAACAACAACAAGAACAACAACAAGAACAACAATAAGAACAACAATAAGAACAACAACAATAACAACAACAATAACAATAACAACAATAACAATAACAACAATAACAACAACAACAATAACAATAATAATAACAATAATAACATTAATAGTAATAATAACAATAATAACAATGATAAAGATAATGATAATGATCATTGTCAAACGTAAATGTAAATACAGACAGTACGTAAAACAAGTTTGGAGCTGCTACAGCGGATAGTGGTCGATGCACTTCTTTACTATGAGTGCAACACCACCGTTACGGTTTCTGTTATAGTCAGGAATGGAGGTACGGGATGTCTCGCTGAGGTAGGACTTCTGGACAGTCATAACGACTATGTTTAGACGGTTCAAGATGTCCATAAGTTCCATTTTATTGGCCCGGAACCCGTTAAGATTCCAGGTCGTCAGCTGGACGCAGAAGTCCTGAAGACGCTTCGTTGCGTCAATCAGAGCCGCCGCGCCCGATTGGGAGGGTGTCGTATCTATGTGTGAATGTGGTGAGGTGTTGTGTTTTTGTTTTCGTATGTTTTGTGTTCTTCTGGTATATGTGTTTGTGTAGTGTTTTGTGTCGTGTGTGTGTTTGTGATTTGTGTTTTTAGCTTTGGGGTACTGAGGGCACCCCATATAGTTGGCGGGGTGTAGCCCGGCGCAAATTGCACACCTGGCGGGCGTGTCACGTGGGCACTGTAGCTTTCGCCGCATTTTACACACTTTGGCTCAGCTGTGCACCGGGACTGGCCGTGGCCGAACCGCTGGCAACGGTGGCGCTGTGTGGCAACCCGCTGCTTTCGCTGCAGCTCTACTCGAACCACTTGCGAGCAGCAGCGGGTTACCTTCACGATGTCCTCCTGGTCCAGCGGGTCTGAACTAAGACCAAGGGCATTTCCTGTTTATTCTGTCGGCTCGCCATGCGGTGCATTGTGCCGGGGAACCCTCGTCGTGCGAGGTCGAGTTGGACTTCACATGGTGGAACACCCGTGGGTTGTCACAGTTTTATTTTGCCCTTATATAACTGTTAAATTTTCCCTACACTGTAATTCCAAGCTGTCGGCGAATGCCTGGGCCTTTTCATACCTAGTGTAGACGATCCCGTTCTCTCCGTGAATCGGAGGCATAGGATTCCGGGTGGTCCTCAGCGCCCGTTGCATCGTCCATAGGCTGCGGTCTTCGGGGTTCAGTGACTCCAGATGTCGTTGCCACGAGTCCTGGTAGTGCTCCTCTAGGGCCGCTTTTACCCTCCGGTTCAGCTGGTTTAACGTCTGCTTATCCCGGGGGTGTGCTGTCCTCGTGGCTCTTCTTTTCGCCGCACGTCTTTCCCTGATTAGGTCCTGCAACATAAGAGGTAACTCACCTGCATAGTTCGCTATCCTCCTCTCCGTCGTCTCCGTGGTGCTGGCTTCCAAGGCGGTGTGGATATCCGTCTCAAGGCTCGCGATGGCAGCCTCGAGGTCCGCCGCGTCGCGGATGACCGGAATGGGTGCGCATATTCGTTGCATTTCTGCGCGGAATAGGCCCCAGTCGGTCCGCCGCTTGGCAACGGTGTCCTCGCCGCGACGCTCGTCTCCTAAGGTTAGGAGAATGGGGGCATGGTTCGTCGCCCCCTCGTAGTGCGTCGTCAGATCGGCGTCCATCGGTATTGCCCTGAGCAAAGCGATATCCAACACGTCTGGTCTTCCAACTGCACCGTAGTACGTCGGTCCATCGGGTCCATACGCTGCAACGTCCTCGTGGTTCTGCAAGAATTGCAGAAGCACCCTGCCACGCGTGGTGGTGGTCGTGCTGTGCCATTCGGGCGATTTCGCGTTAAAGTCCCCGATGGCTACGGTTTGGGGCCACGTCTCCAGGACCGCGCGTAAATCGTGATCGGTGAGCGGGAGATGAGGGGGCTGATAACAGGTCACCACGGCGATGTCTCCGTACCTGCGAGTACGAATCGATACGGCGGCGGCTTCCATGTTTTCTAGCTGAGGAACCTGCAACATATGGTGATCTATACCTCTTTTTACGAGCAGGGCCACGCCTCCTCCGTGTCTGTTTCGGTCCCTGCGATACACTAGGTAGCCAGGAATCCTAACAGTGTGTGCGTCCTCTACTTTGGTCTCTTGTATCGCCATCACGTCCACGTCTAGACGGGGCAAGAGCTCCTTGAGTTCGATTTTTCGCCCCCGGAATCCGTCGACATTCCAGGAAGCAATTCTGAGGGACTGCACACTAGTCGGAGGGTCCATTTACTCTTGTAATAGGGATGGCATTTTGCTGAAAAAAGCCGACATCGCGGAGTACATCTCCCGCATCTGTGCCAGCATGCTGGCCACATTTGCGGGTTCCGCACCCCTGTCGGTTTTGGGGCCCCCCTTGTGTGCAGCGGCAGGGGCCTGCTTCGGCCTGGCGGCGTCGGCGAAGCTTTTCGCCGCCGTCACCTTCGGGGGGTGTGCCGACTTGGCCTGTTGTTTGTCGGCTTGGGGGTCTTCTTTGCGCTGTTGCTGCTTCCCTGTCGTCTTTTTAGGGAAGCTTGGGCATCCGCGGTAGCTGGCAGGATGTTCGCCACCGCAATTGGCGCACCTTGCTGGTGTCTCACGTTTTTTGGTGCAGTCTGCCGAGTGGTGACCCTCGCCGCACTTCACGCACTTGACAGCTGCGGTGCACCGGCTCTGCGCGTGACCGAAGCGTTGGCAGCGATGGCACTGCGTCGGCTCGGTTCTCGCCCTCTGCGGTTCCACCCTGACGACTAGGTGGCAGCATCTTGTCACCTTGAGCAGGTCGTCTTGCTCCTGGGGGACTTGTACGAGTACTAGAGGCATGGGGGCCTTGTTCCTCCGGCTCTTCATTCTGAAGACAGATGCTATTTTAAAGCCCTGTTCTTCTAGGTCGGACCGGATTTCCTCGTTGGAAATTCCGTCTGGTAGCCCTCTTATCACGGCCCTTAGCAGCCGCTCGCTTGGGAGCGAGAAGGTGTGAAATTCCTTCCCCTCATCGGCGAGGACACGCGTTAGGCGTCGATAATCATCAGGCGTTTGCGGGTGAATGGCGATGCCTTCACCCGTTAACCTGGCCCTGGTGTAATTTATTTTTCTGTTGGTCAGACTCCTGCTGACCTCAGTCCACTGCTCCTTCTTGCGAAGGATGACAGGCGGTATCCTCTCGGCTTTCTCGGCAGGGGCCGCGCGCTCTGATGCCGTCGCTGGGACCTTCGCCTGTTCGGGGACAGGTGCTTCGTTCTCTTTAGCTGGCTTCTTTTTAGCCTTGCAGGGCTCCTCCTCGGAACCCGACGAGGTCCCTGGCTTACCTCGCTTTACCCCTTTTGAGGTCTGTTGTCCCTTGAGGGCGTTTAACAGCTCGGCGTGCTGTTCTCGAGACCTCTTTTCAAGGTCGTCGAACGCCTTCCTCTGTTGCCTCAGCTCATCTCTGAGGTCGTCGATCATTTGCCGTAGTCTGGCATTCTCTGCTGCCAGCTCACTCTCACGGCTAGTTGTCTCCACGACCGACCCGGGGGTGATAGGCCTGCTGTCGCCGGCTTCGCTGCCACTCGAGCAGTCGCTATCCATGGGGGTCGGAGATCTCGACATAGTGCCCTCCTCCCCGGCACCCGAATCTGAAAAATAAATGCCGGCGGTCTCTCTGCCTAGGCTGAGATAACGTCGGTCGTTAGTAGAAATTTTAGACCTTAATAAAGGCAGAATATTACTTGTCTTGTAAAAGACAGGTTTTGTGGGGCTTCCACTTCACTGTTCCTCGCACTGACACTCACTGCTGCACTGCACAAACTACGTAAGAGTCAGAAATGCCGTCGTTTGCTTTTAACTGAACAGACGGACCAATGAAAAGCGCGCGTTCGTAAACGAAGCGAGAGGCGGAGCCTAGCTCTACCTCGCCGGAACGTATATATATCGATGCAGAAGTCAGTTGAGTAGAGTTAAATTAGAGTTAGATTCTAAGCAAGGAATTCATTTTTGTTTAGTTTACCATTATACTTTTTGTCTTTATTATTTGCTATTAGTTATCGGCGTAGCGACCCGCATAGCTCTTAGTTCTCTAAATTATTATTACTACGTATAACATACGACCATTCTACAAAAGTGCTACGTCACGCTCTCATATAAATAGCGTCCTTCTTCTGTCTCAGAACATTTGGGAATCGGTGTATTAAAGCCATAAAAAACGGTGTTTCATTCTTACAATCCTAGTTATCCTTTCCTAAGTGAAGTGAAGTGCAAAACTTGGATTACACGAAAACTTGCTGTAATACAAGTCAACCCGATTCAACCAGAGATCAGAGATCAATCTACAAGATAAGCCGACACAAGGTAAGTGGCTTTACTTGTCAGTCGTACTCGTCCGTTTTATTTGTTAATTTTTGTATTTTTATATTTTGTGTCCCACAAATCTCTACTTTCGTTCTAAGCTCCCATTATTTTGATATCCAAGATATCATGGAGCCCTGGCATTTATAAACGTTCCCTGACGTTCAAGAAACATTCATAAACATTTAAATTATTACCTTTAATAAATTTCATTAACCTTTTTCACATTTTACAGTAATATTTTGAGTTTCACCTAACTTTAACGTTAACATGCGTTTTTCAATTTAAATCTACTCTTTGACAAAGAATAGCTAGAATATACATATTTAATCATTTTCCTTTACTTAAAATAAAATCCGAGATAGAGTTTCAAGCTAGCCGAGGCAAACAAAGAGAGAGTTGTTAACAATGTAAAACAAAGATTCACGCTACACTCACTATATTAATTTTACATCTCAATAGTAATTAACCACTTAATATGCCCCTTATGGGTAAAACTTATACATCGGCCATTACTACTACACATTGGATAGAAGTCTCGGGTCGTCCGTCTACAGTGTTTTCTCTTTCGTGCGAGATTAAAAATTTAACAAAAAATCCGACTGATATCGTCTTTACGTCGAGCGCGAATAAATCATTTTAAATTTGAATTTTTACTTTTATTTGAATTATTAGCGTACATTTCAAATATTCGTATCAATTGTTCATATATTTTGTGGAAATTTGTTTAGGCATATATTAATATAATTAAATAAAAAGAACACAAATGTGGGGTGTCGGAAAATTACTTCGTTACACTCCCCTCTTACTTCCGCTAAAAAAAAATAAAAATGAAATTTTTATTTTTTTTTTCAAATAACCCTAGCTTACAAGGCGCACACCCCACACAGGTTAGTAAATTTTATTTGGGAATATGTTCACCTTTTACAGAAACAAAAACTAATTCGGGAAAAAGATTCTATACAAACGAAAATAACTAATGTACCATAGAAAAGAAAAATAGAAATGAAACAAAACGGTAATCCTGGTCTGGTCGGTCTTTCGGACTTAAGGCAGCAAGTTGCATTGGATGCCCTTAGAAGCCGTTTCGGTTCGGCGGAAAATATCCGGGAACTCCTCTTGATGCGGTCAGGTGTTCTGGATGCGAGCGGGAACGGTGCCGAGGAGCTGCGGATAGACGGCTTCGGCTGGGGATGGCATGCGGGCGGTTTTCGCATGTGCAATCTCTTGACATTATGCCATATCTTCCACATCGGGAACAAAACAGGCGTCGTGTCCGGGTACAGGTTTGGTGGGAATGGCCAGGATATCCACATCTCCAACATAATCTATATTGTTTTACTGGTAGATTGCGTGGATATTATGTCGAGAATTGTGGCGGCGGGCGGATTGGTTGAATGTCAGGTTCTGGCTGGTTTTCCGAAATTCTTGCGGGCGGTACTTCTAGGGAAACTCCTGATGCTGGAAAGGTAACTGTCTGAGCTTCGGTGCTTGCGGTGTCCCATGGTTGACGGTTAACGGACGGTTGCCTCTTCTGCGCAGTTTGTTGCTGCGAAGGCTTACTGCATACAACTCGTACATACCTGGTGATATCGCGGAACATACCAGGCCAGTAGTATTTCTGTGATATGCGAGCGATGGTTTTAGCAATTCCCATGTGTCCAGCGGACGGAGCATCATGGTTCTCTTGCAAAACCGCTGAGCGGAGCGGCGTGAGGACGCATAGCTTCCATGGATCGGATAGATCGGGTTCGTTTAAGTCGCTTGAATCCCAGAAGTGGCGGAACAGGCGGTTATTGCGTATGCAATAATCCTGGAAAGCTTCAGGGTTTCTCTCGACTTCCGACTTCTTTCTGCTATATCAAGAACAGTCTGGCGGCTCATTCAGGACGCATAGTTCTCCGGTACTTGGTGCAGAAGAAGTTCCTTCTATCGGCTGACGGGACAAAGCATCGGCTACTCGGTTTAGGGTTCCCTTGCGGTATTTAATTTCGAAGTAGTATTGCTGCAGGAATACGCTTCATCTGGTTAAACGGCCGGCAGGACTTTTGATGGAATTCAGCCATCGCAGAGATTGATGGACGGTCAGGACGGTGAAGTGATAGCCTTCAAGATACGATTTCATCTTCTCTATGCTCCACACTATAGCCAAACACTCCCGTTCAGTGACGGAGTAATTCTTTTCGGCAGGCGACAGTGTGCGACTAGCATACGCTATCACTCGGTCGTATCCGTCGATATTCTGGGTCAGAGCTGCTCCTAGTCCATGGTCGGAGGCATCGGTCTGGAGGGTAAACGGTTTCTCGAAGTCCGGGCAGGTTAAAATCGGGGCTTTGGTCAGGCAGTTCTTCAAGTGGTTGAAGGCTTCTTCTTGGTTACTGGTCCACTTGAAACGGTGATTTTTCCGGAGTAGTTGGGTTAACGGAGTCACAATCTGGGAAAAAGCCGGGACAAAGCGTCGGTACCGGGAAGCCATTCCTAGGAAGCGGCGGACGTCTCGGATGTTTCGAGGGGTAGAGAACTTCTTGATTGACGCCAGCCTTTCAGGATCTGTCTGTATCCCCCGGTGTTGTATCAAGTTGGTAGTACCATGTAAATCCTTGAGGCTGGGTAATTCGGTCTTCAAGAAGGATTTTAGCTTTTCTTCTTCCGTTGTTGATGTGGTTGACGACAGAACCTCCAAGGGATCTACATCGGGGCTCGGTGTTGACGAGATGACGGTGTTATCCAGGCTAATGGTGGCAGCGGACGGATTTATCAGGAAATTGTGCTTGCGTAGGATGTCCATTCCTAGCACAATATCGGAGGATAAATTTGTGAGATACCATAGCCTCTCATCAAATTCTTTACTCCCTATCCGGAATTTAATCTGGTAAATCTGGGTTACTGTCACCAAGTTACCATTTGCTAACTGGACGGCTGGTGCGGTAGCGGTCTCAAAATGTAGGCCTAGTTGACGGATTTGGTCTCCTACATATGAGCCTGCAGCTCCGGCGACTATCAGGGCCAGAAAGGTCTTTCCCTGAATCCGGATCGTACGTGCGGTCGATTGTCCGGGTGGCTGGCGGAAATGGTTTGCGAGACAAGACTAGGACGGAACGGTACAGGCCTCGTAACGGTACGGTTCCGGTCTAGTTTTCCGACTGGGAACACGGGCAGTCCCTAGTCATGATTCCAGACTGTCCACATCTGGAGCAGAAAAGGCGTGGCGGTGCTCGACACTGACTTCAAAAATGTCCACTCTTCCCACAACGCCAGCAGATAGCGTTCCGGTCAAAAGGGACGTTGGCGGCAGAAGTCGAAGGTTGTGCCTCTCGTGCACGGACGTCTCTCCTGTTCTGCGGTCTAATCGGGGTTGTCTCAATCGGTCTTTGTTCTGGTCGGGTGGTTCTTGGCGGATCAGATCTCACTGACGGAGTTGTCTGGGTCCTTGCTGCTGGTGGTGTTATGGGCGGTCGGACAGCTACTGGTGCCTGGTTGCGAACGAAGTTAGGCGAAGATGACGCGGTTGATTTGGTAGGTCGGTTAGCCGTGATCTTTCTCTGCAGAGCTTCGTATTCCTCCTTTGCGAATGAGGTCACGTGGACTCTGGATCTCGCTTTGGCGGATGTACTGCTGGTACTCAGGAAGCAAATTTCCATACAGGCGTTGCAGGGCTCGGTCGGACGAGAATCCTCCATGTCGGCGTAGCAGGGTCTGTAACGAGACTAGATAGTCTCGGCCGGACTCCCCTACTTTTTGGCGGCGCTGGAATATTTGCTCCTCCAGGAACGATTTATAATTGGCGGGCAGGTAAAAAATTGTTTGAAGTTGCCAATAAAATCGTCCCAACAGTTCCATAAGTCGCGGTTGTTCCGGTACCAAGTTAAAGCGTTGACTTGAAAGATTTCGTACAAGGCGGGCAAGACTGCCGACGTTGGTATGTCGCTGTGTTCCTGGAATTCACAGAGCTTCTCCAACAATTCCACGGGATCAGTCCTTCCATTGAAGTGCAGGTTCCACTTCCTCACTCTCTCGCATACTGTACTGATGCTGAGCGGAGCAAAGGGATTGCTGACCAGCGATGCACTTGCTGTAGTCGGCAAGACAAGCGGCGGTGGCGGTGGTACGACGAAAGCGGGGGCGGTGTGCCTTGGTTGCGGTGATGCACATCTGTCTTTAATAAACCTCCCCAGTCGTTCCTTCTTTTACTCTACGGTCCCAGAGACGTCTAGGCGAAATTTCTCCAGTTCCATGTCCAGTTGCTCCTTCCCGAGCTTATATACTCGTATCCAGCTCAGTCGGAAATCAGTAGATAGGCTACTACTAATACTAATTTTACCCCCACTTCTCCACTTTTCCCTTCCCCTCCCCTTTCCGCCCAGCCAATCAGAGCGCAGCATTTTGGCGGGAAATTCAAAATGTAGCCACCTAGGGCCTTGCCCCCTAGGGCCCCCATGCAGGTTTCTCCATGTAGGTATGTAGGATTCCCCACGTAGGCAAGCGTATTGTGCCCGTAGAACCCCCACCTAAGGCTTTGCGTCCACCTAGGACTTTGCCCCTAGGCCCCATGCAGGTATACCCACGTAGATATGCAGAAACCCCATGTAGGCGCGTGCCCCCTAGGACCGCCACCTTGGTCTTTGTCTCCACCTAGGGCTTTGCCTCCTAGGGCCCCCATGCAGGTATCTCCATGTATGTATGTAGGATTCCCCACGTAGACAAGAGTATTGTGTCCCGCATAGGCCTCTGTGTACCCCGCGTAGGTATGTCGAAGTCGTGTAGAGCTTCGCCCGCCACCGCGGGCCCCAAACGTGGTCGAGCGGTGACGTAGGCAGTAGCCGCGATTTTCAATTTGTAATAGTAGTTCGTAACGCGACTGAGCGTGTGTCCGTAGATGGCGTTGTAAGTGGAGCGCGGGACTAATAATTAAATATAATACGACTAAAAAATATTTACTGGAATTAAAAGTTTCATTTTAGGAATGTTTGTTAAAATAGAACAGAAAGGGTAAATCCTTCTACGTCTTAAATGTTCATATATATTTCTTAAGTTCATATTAAAGCCCAATGATAAATTCTTTTAAATAGCAAATTGTATTGAAATATAAATTATTCCGCTTAGGTGTGTGATAAGAAAACCAAGTTAACAAAAGGTAGCACAGCTGCCTTTCAGACAGCTATATCAGCAAAATAAGCGAGTAGCCTGTTTCGACGTCACGATTATCAAGTGCAGTCACTGCACTATACTCCGGCTTTCTTCGCGAATATAGCCGTGATAATAATCAATTTTCTAATTAGAATTATTATTGTCATAAAATCAAAGTCTACACTGTTTGTTTTTTTATTAAACGTTTCTGGGACTATTATAGTGAGTGGCACTTTTTTGTGTGTGTCCTTTTGGATAAAGAAAGGTAAGTCTATACGCACATTTTCAAATAAAAACGTAGCTTTATAACATTAAATTCTAAAACAGTCAAACCAGCTACCAAAATTAGTGGTATATTAAACAAATTCACTTACACGTTTATTATTTAACGAAGAAAAATTCTATTTAAAACCACCATTATACAGGGTGTTATTTCAGCAGTTGAGAAAAATCAATAGCTACTGGGTCTTTATAAAAAGTTACAATTTATTTGACAAGATGGCGGCTAAAAAATCTAAAGAATTAATTTTTATATTATTATTTTTATAGACAGCGGAAAGACAAAGAGAGAGAGAGTAGCGTTGGAAAGGTATGCATGTCAGCCATAGGACGATAAGAGACATGGAAACCAAAAACAAGGCATACGAAGGGTAAGTTGCTTCGAATTTCATTATTTCAGATTGCTTTTTAGTTTTAATACACAGTCCATGTATTCTAAAAACTATAATTAGCTGTTAAAATGATTTATTTCAAATAAAAACGTATTAAAAACATTAATCTTAAACTACAATAAGGCAAATTATATTTCATAGTAAAGAAAAATTCTATAATTAAAAATATTGGCTTATTTCAACAAGAAAACAAGCTAAAAATTTCCCCAAAACATATTAACATTCTAAAAACTATAATTTAGCTGGTAAAACAGCTTATTTAATACAGCAAAAATCACTTAATCATAATAAACGTTAACTAACCGAAAATTTAATAAAAAGTATAATCCTAGTATAATACAGGGCTTTATTATAATAACTGAAAAAATGACCCAAAAACAATTAAACATTAATTAGGCGAATCTTTATCGAAAAAAGATAAAGGCAATTTACTAGGATCTTAAAAAACCAGACCAAAAATCAAGACAAAAAAAAATCCTATAAACCAGATCGAAAAAATTTATATTTAAATTAGTACAAATATTCTAACAGAAAATTATGAATTAAAAAATCAAACCGAAAAATAGTATTATTTTAATAACTTGAGAAATTTAATAAAAACCCCTTATTTCAACAGGAAATGGGTAGAATACAGATATACAGGGTCTTTATAAAAAGTTATAAATTATTTGACAACAACAATATGATGGCTAAAAATCTAAAGCATTAATTCTATAGGCAGTTGAAAGTCTAGCCAGGACAGAGCAGCATTGGAAAGGCATGAATGTCAGCCACAGAACGACAGAGACATGGAAACCAAAAACAAGGCATACGAAGGGTAAGTTGCTTCGAGTTTTTGCATTTCAGATCGCGTCGTTTGTACCAATTCAATACACAGTTAAATAGGCTGGCTTGATACAGGTACCCGTGGTCGTGTAGGGGTCTATATTAAACGATTATCTAAGGGTAATCATTGGATTTTTCCTTGCCAACGAAAAAATGGTTTCAGCCACACGCGAAAAACTTAAATCCGTCCATGAACTCGAAAGGCCTTCAGGCTATCGAAACGATAAAAATGGCTGTCTTATGGTTAGGGCAAATTCAAAAATATAATTGTTTGGCGATATACTCTTAGCGCAATTCAAACATCTCGACGGCAGTGTTTCAAACTAAACAGATCCGTTGTGATGATAGACGATTTATAGGACATAATTGAACGTTATATTCTCTTTCCTTAACAATTAAAAATTACTATTGACTACATTAAAAATATTCAGATTTTATTTTTTCGTAAAATAATTTTTTGACACTATTTTTTTCATGAAAGTTCAGTTTGTCGTCATTTTTCATAATTTTTCCGTATTTAATTTTTCTATATTTAATTTTTTATTAAAGTACAGTTTTAGTAAAGTATATTTTTGACCTAATTTTCACATAAATAATTTTTCCGTTTTTTTTTTATTAAAGTTCAATTTGACGTCATCTTGCATCGGAAAGTGATGCCCCGAATTATCCGGTTCAGGCTTAAGAGTAAAACTTTTTTCTATATTTAATTTTTCATAAAATATGACTAAATTTTTTCTATATTTAATTTTTTGTAATTTTTCTACATTTTAGTAAAGTACAGTTTTAGCGTAACTTATACATAAAATATTTTTTCTGCTTTTCTATATTTAATTTTCAGTAATTTGCGACTTGAAACAATTTAAAAAAAAATTACAAAAAAACTTACCAGTTTGGCTAAGAGAAAGCGGCAAACGGGCCCAGAGGGTGGCTGCAGAGGCAGGTAATGGGGTGGGGGCGGTTCTTTGATAGGGGCCTCACAATAATTAGTTGGAAGCCCCGGCAACTCAATTCCACAAAATATGTTCGCACGTATGCGCACAAACGAAAGCGTTATCTATACATACCCCTTGAAGGCGACAACCCTTATCTTATTAGAACTCATATTACAGACGCCAAGGGTTGTACTCTCCCGCATGAAAGCGGTACCTGTCACGCTAACGTGAGGAAGAAAGTCGACCACCAGCCCAAATTCCCATCTTCTTGGCCTCGCCACCTCCGAACACTTCAACAGATCAATGAAGAATGAACTAGTAACCGACATGTCTCAGCTAATTAGTAACTTACTACGCGTATAAGGTGTCACGTGTTTTCGGCATCTTGCGAGCAGAGGTTATCAACTTGTGTCTAGATTTAAATTTTAAATAGGAAATCGTTTCATACTAGGTGGAATCCTCAATTTAATATTGATTCTAATGGCAAAGACGTACGAATCATAAACTTTAAGAGGCCTTTTTAGATATCAGCCGTTATAATACGTCACAGGTTCGAGATTAGGAGAAGGTTTCGAGGTTATCAGCGGGGTATAAAAGCCGGATACGTCAGTACATCTGGTCTTTCCTTTCGTGCTTATCTACCAGTACGCTGTATTGAAACTTATCTCTCAGCGCTGTTATCATATTTGAAATAATTATCAGTTTTAAAAGGTGTTGAAACATTCTCAATAAAGGTGAGTTTTAATTTTAAAATATGGCGTGTCGCATATAAAATAAACGTCTTAATTAATGCAATAAGATAGTGGGTCTCATCGAATTTTTCTTTTGTTCGCGATCGATGATATGCTTGCCCAGTAGGTAGAAAGCACCCACCATCACTTTGTTTTACTCACTTTCAAAATTTTTTATTTTTCTCGTATACTTTTTTGTGTTAATCACGCCCTATTTTTAATCAAACACATCTTAATCACGTGACCTCTTTTCAGGCATCAAAATTATATCCCACCGACACTAGTTAGCTGAAAGATAATAACTACGCGACCCCCTACCGCCTTCTAATCAGTTTATCCTCAGTATTTGAAGTGATAGCATCATGGCTGCATCAGATATTCTGAAATATTTGTGTTATCAAATATGTACCCTACTCGTTGTTGTAAAACAATCGTATTGTGAAGAAACCGCTAGAGATGGACTCGGCAGTGCACGAAAGCTATGCGAAATATAAAAGATCAGTTGAAAACTGCCAAGACAGTCGGTGAAAAGCAGCATCTATTGACACAGCTGGCTCAAATCAAAAGCTTTAGCTGCCAATTTAAGTCCTTAAAGTAGACAGATGCCAGCTGTTCTACCGGCCCTAAGAAAACTGCTAAGCATCGCGTCCATTGGGATGATTCGAATAATGCATTTGATAGACGTATTCGAACAGGAGTCATCACAAACCTAAAGCATAAGGACCACAAGGAGTTCCTCAAGGACAGCTTCGCATTATTCAAGCGACGCATAGCCAACGCGTTGAAAAAGGAAGAAGCCGTCAAGGTCAACGCGGCATTCGGCGGACAGTTTCGGTTGCAAAAAGCCGATAGAATTCTTGAGGAGCCAAAATATTTTACAACGAAGAATTCGCCAATTTATCGCGATACTAATCTGGAGGCATGGTTTCAAGAACATGTAGTAACGCCGATTTCTACGGAGCTCGATGAATTCCAGGAGCGTGATAGCGGTTGGGCATTAAATTCAATAACCAATTTGGGAATCAATATAAACAAGTTCACGCCACAGCTGGGGTCATCGTACATCGACTTACCTACATCAATTAAGAAGAATGCATGCGTCAATGTAAAAACCGATGACAACGCTTCTTTTGCGTGGGCGGTGACATCAGCCTTGTATTCTGTTGCCAATAATCATCATCACCCTGGTAGGACTTTGTCTTACCCTCAACCCTCATCGGTTCTAAATTTAAAAGGTATCCAGTTCCCAATGACAATGAAGCAGATACCCAGGTTTGAGAAGCAAAATGGAATATCTATCAACGTGTATATTCTAAAGAAAATTGTGAACAGCTTTACTACCCTCCCAACATACTTGACAAAAAATAAGCTGGATAAGCATGTCAACCTGCTTATGATTCAAGATTAATACCAAGACGATGCCGATGATGAAAGTGAAAAAATTAATGGCACTCCAACGAAATACCACTACGTCTGGATAAAGGACCTGTCACGCCTCCTATCACAACAACTTAGCAAAGATCATGCTAAGAAGCATTTTTGAGATCGATGTCTACACTACTTTTCATCCGCGGAAAGACTAAGCAACCATTACATCGACTGCAAAATGATGAACAACTGCAGGATCAGGCTACCTAATGAAGATCAAAAGGATTTAAAATTTAAAAATAAAGAAAAGGTCCCCTTCATTATATATGCAGATTTGGAGAGTGTACTGATGAAGGTGGATGATGGCAGCAAGTATCAACGCCATGTGCCTGCTGCAGTAGGGTACTATGTAAAGTGCTCATACGATCCATCATTATCATTTTATAGATCTTATCGTGGTGAAGACTGCATGTCTTGGTTCGCACGCGAAATGTCTGCGTTCGCCCAGGACGTAGAAACGGTTTTCTTATGCCCTTACAATATTTCTATGACATCAACGCAAGAGGCAGAATTTCATAAAGCTACATACTGCCATATATGTGAACAACCGTTTGGTTCAGAGGACGTTAAAGTCCGTGACCATTTTCATTTGACTCCGGAAAATAACTACAGGAGCGCCGCGCATAAGGCGTGCAACATTAATTACAAAGATGGGGTTGTTATACCTGTTGTCTTTCGCATCCTGAGCGGATATGATGCCCACTTCATTTTGGAGAATATTGCAAATAATATGCCGGGTAGAGTCGACGTGCTACCAATAACTAAGGAAAAATACATTTCATTCACTAAACACGTTGATCAAAATTTAATTAAACTCCGATTTATCGATTCATTCTGTTTCATGGCTTCATTGTTGGATACTCTTGCATCATACATGACCGAATTTCCAATTTTAAAATCAGAGTTTTCCGAGCTTGATACGGAACAGTTTAATTTATTAACTAAAAAAGGCGTCTATCCATATGACTTCATGGACAGCTTTGAAAAATTTAATATCCACTCTTTGCCGGAACAACCGCATTTTTATATCCGTTTAGAGGATAAGAACATTTCATGTAAACAGTTCGCGCACGCGCAAAAAGTTTGGAATACATTCAAAATTCAAAATTTGGGTGAATACACTGACCTATACATGAAAACAGACATTTTACTTTTGGCTGACGTGTTTGAGCAGTTCCGAAGCAGTTGTCACAAGACATACGGCCTCGATCCAGCTAATTACTACACTTTACCTGGCTACACCTGGGACTATTAACCAGATGCCTTAACTTATTTTTTACCATTTCTACCTTACCTACGTAGTCTTTGGATGAAAAATTTTATATTTACTAACTAGATGCTTTTTTTGGAATAAACTTTTCCTATTCTTTCCTCGAGCGGGTCCTACTCTTTTTTGAAAAACATTCTCATCAAACATTTTGAAACTTTATACTAATGTTCTACAAAATGATCCAGATAAAAGCCAAATGTTGCATATTCTTTTCACATTTTCAAACTTATGTGATTATGAACCTATTTAATGATTTTTTATTTTATTAACAGCTGCCTTTTTGAAAGTTTGCATACTGTATGTTACGTAAAACTAATCCAGGTTAGAATGGAAGGAGCCTAGATATTTCTTTATCTTTTTTACTTCTTTCTACTTTCTTTGTTAACGTCCGTTGATGAAAAATTTTGTATCTACTAACAAGATGCGATTTTTGAACATTTTTATACTGGATGATCCTGTTCAGACATTCATATTTTTCTTTATTTTATTCTACTTTATTTATTGAGAACTTTTGATGGAAAGTCTTATATGATGTTTTGTTAAACTTCACGATATACTAAATGTTCTATAAAACTGACCCAACATATAATCACGGAAGATGGAATATTCCTTATCATTTTTACTTTTTACCGCGCAGAGCGGCCCGAGGGCCGAAGGCCCGAGAAAAACGTCAAGTCGGCGAAGCCGACTTGCCTACGTTTCTAGATCTATATCTTTAAAATCTGCAATCTCCTCTCGCTCCCACACTGGGCCGCGAAAAGGGCCGATTTATCGGACCTAAGGCTCTTCACGGGAGCCGCGAAGCGGCGAGCGTTGTGGCGCGAAGCGTCGCGACATCCTTCCCGCGTTGCCACGTCGTACCTAGAAGGCGATTCCTCGACGCCTTCACCGCGAATTGTCCGTTCTCCTGGAGGTCCTCGAGGGGAGCGGCCTATTTTTCGTGTGCAATGCATGAAAGAATGACTCCGACACGCCTATCCGATGAAATCTGACGATCGCCTCTCCGATTTCCCGTAATTATTTTTTATTTTACCCGTTTTCCGCGTTATTCATTTAAAGCCGTGCGGAAAATACTTATATTTATCGACCGGATGCCTTATTCCAACTTTTTATGTAGAACTCTCCGCGAAATCACACGCGGGATTCGAAATGCGGCCGTAAATACGTTCAAATGCACCCTTTCGCGAGGTTCGAATACCTACATTTTGCCCCGCAGAATTCCTATCGCCCGAGCCGCGATGCTGCGCGCGACTGGGCACCGAATGTCCGGTCGTTCGACCTTGGTCGTTCTGGAGCATTTTTGTAACGTTATTTTCGCGATTTCGTACTTAATTTTTGCTTTTTTCTGGGGTCTCCTCGATGACAGACGGCCGTCTCATAAACCGGAAAGATTTGTGCATTAGGACACGCCCACCCGGAGAAAATTCGAACGTCGTTAGAAACGTCACACATAAATTATGTCAAAATAATTTCTCGCCAAACGTCAAACATGTCTGTAGGATAGCGGCGAACCGTTATTTTACCTTACTAGGCCTTTTTTAAACGTTAATGTGTAGCTACGCCCCGATATGTACAGGTATTATATTATTGTCACGATATTATTTACATTTTTTTATAACTACCGCTCTACATAAGCTTGACGTGCTAGCTGTCCCCGCATTGATGTAAGTACCCCTAAAATTATCCGTTTCAATTTCGAGGCAAACAGTAAACCCTTTTTAAAACCTTGCACGTTTATTATTACATTACATTATGCATTTATATTACTCTACTATTGGCATTAGTTGTGATACGTCAAAAAAAACTGGCACTAAAGACTTCCGTGCCGCGAAATATCTTATTTTACTTTTATATTCGCGCCATTTCGAGGTACATGTCTTTTAATTACCAGTAAAAACTGTGCCGAAAATGTGCTCATATTTATCGACTGGGGGCCTATTTCACGCTTTTCCTGTAAAACTTTCCGCGAAATCAAATGCGGTATTCGAAATGCGGCTGTAAATACGTTAAAATGCACTCTCTAGCCAGGCTGGATAATGCGAATTTTGCG
Source organism: Anoplophora glabripennis (assembly GCF_000390285.2). NCBI lineage: Eukaryota > Metazoa > Arthropoda > Insecta > Coleoptera > Cerambycidae > Anoplophora > Anoplophora glabripennis. Next base: position 257,144 of record NW_019416929.1, read on the forward strand.
CCACGAAATTCCTCCTCCGCAAACCGCGAAACGGCGTGCGACTGGGCACCAGGTGTCCAGTGTCCTTCATCGTTCTGGGGCATTTTTGTAAGGTTCTTTTCGCGTTTTCATATTTAATTTTGTCTTTCTTTGGGGTCTTCTCGACGACAGACGACCATTTCACAAGCCGTAAAGATTAAAGCTTTAAGACACGCCCACCCGGAGAAAATTCGAACGTCGTTAGGAACGTCAAATTAATTATGTCAAAATAATTTCACACCTAACGTTAAAGCCGTTTGTAGGGTAGCGGAGCGTCGTTACTTTACCTTCCCAGGCCTTTCTTAAACGTTAATGTGTAGCTACGCCCCGATATGTACAGGTATTATAATTATTGTCACGAAATTATTTACATAAGCTTGACATGCTAGCTGTCCTTTTTAAAACCTTGCACATTTATTATTACATTACATTATGCATTTACTATTAATCTACTATTGGCATTAATTGTGATAGGTACGTCAAAAAAAATATTGCATTCACTTAGTATTATTCGTATACATAAAATTATTCCACTAACCACTAATGTCAAAATGAAAACAGTTTGCCGTTTGAATTTTTTCCATCCAATCATATTCGTTGTATTTATAACGACTAGAGCGGTAGGTTTGCTGCCCGATCGGCTTGGGTCTATCCTGTCACATCGTTAGATTTCTTAACTGTAATGTAACTTCTAACCTAACATTATGAATGCGTGGAGGTAAACAACCTTTTCATTACAAATACGCTATAGACGTGCGTAACCTGGTGTGGAATTTTTGTAATTCAAATCCAGTACCCAGTAGTGTATCAACAATCCGTCAGTACATTCCCGAGACTTCTGAAATGCCACCAGTGTAAAGAAGAAATGCCCCCAGTGCAAAGGTGAGAGCGGGTGCAATGAAAAAAAAAAAAGTTATTACATTGTGAAAAGTGTGCTTTAAAAGATTTATATCTTTGGCAAATATCAGATATCAGTAACTTCAATAATTAAACATGTAAGTCAATCTTCTTTCAATAAAGATTATATTGACAATAACTTCTTTTATTTTGCAAGTGATGTTTTCAGTAATATATTTTTGGGGAAAATACGAAATAGTAAAAGTTGGCACAAGTTCCAATATATTTCTTAAACATTTTAAATATTATCCACACAACGATTTCTTTTATCTTCGACACTATAAACAATGTGAATAGGATGTTTTAGTTTTAATCAAATATATTTTGACGATTGACAATAGGTAAGTTTGTTAAATAAATTATTTATTCCCGTAACCTTAAAAAAATATATCCAGTCCTGAATTGTTTAGAAATAACACATATTTTTTTCATTTCTATAATACTAAGGCTAAATTAATAAAAAAATACTACTAAAAACATGATGACATACAAGGTGTTATTTTATTATCGAGGTTCCCATATTCTTGGCCATCCCAATATTTAATACCTACAGGCTGTGGCTTAATTAACTTATATTTTCTAAAATATTATTATTGGAATTAATACTATTCTTGTGTTAAGAAAGAAAGAAAGAAAGAGAGAGAGTGAGAATGGCCTTTCGATCTTTCTCGCAATCATTGTCATTATGGAAGGTAGGAGCGACATACTTTTAAAACGATTTTTAGAACGATCGAAATTTAGAGGGAAAAAAAGAAAATTGTTATCTGGACTTTTATAAGTGGAAATGGCCAAGCAAATAAACGAAAAAAGAATAAATGCGAGATTGGGGAGGCGGAGGGTTGACTTGGGGGGTTGAAAAGTTGTGAAAAAATGTATCATTGGGATTTCTGGCGAAAGTTGACGTCAAACAAAAAAGTATCTAATACAAAAGTTGTTGACCATGCAAAAATCTACAACTTTTGTAGAGGTCACTTTTTAAGATAACCTTAAAATTTCCGAGAAAATTGTGAAAAACGGGATTTTTCTTATTTTTCGTTTTTTAATTCTCATTTCCGAAAAAATAATTTAATTTTGACGAAACTTCGTGAAAGTATACCTTTCTATGTCTTAAATAACCACAAATTTTTTTAGATACAAAATTCAAGACGTTTCCGAGATATTCATCTTTTCCGGTCTGAAACTCTATTTCTTCAACGAAAAATTCTACTTAGAAAAATCATCGTATAGAGTTCTGCCGGTGATCATTTTTTTCGTTTTGACATACACTTTTTGATGAAATAAAAAAATCTGTAATCACATTTCAAAAACATGCTCAAAAATGCAAAAAATAAAAAATGACTTGCAACAATGAATTTTTCAGTAATTGTTAATAATTTGTTTAAATTTCAAAGAAATTCAAAAATTGATTACACCATTCAATTGTACAGAAAAAAATACAAAAAAAAACTGTCTCACTATTTGACCCAAAACTTTATTTTTGTACAGTGTTGCTATATAAACATCTAAGGCGAATAGTGAATAAATAAAATAAATAACAATTTTTTCCGTAGGATCGATTAATGTACTTATTTTTTAAAAATTTTGATGAATTTATAGATATACAGTGTGTCCAAGATAAGAATGGGATAGCATTAGGATCTAGGAAACGGTAAGAGATACGGAGTGGCTCAAATTAGAAAAAAGTTTTTTTTTATACCTAACAATATGCCGTTTAGAAAGTTTTAAAATTCCGGGCAGTTACGGAGATATCCGGAAAAATCCGAAATTTCGTAAAATCGTTTTTATTTTTTTTTCTGGCTTTATTTGAAAACGAATTTTAAAATAAATTGCACATTTACATTGCCACTTTCTCCGCTATATCCAATGGCGTCAACATTTTTGCAATCCCACGTTGCGTCTTCAAGGGGTCATCATCATGTTAATTTTTTTAAACAAGTCGCTGCTATTTTTATGACAAAATCTAAAGTCATTTTAAAGGTTATCTTAAAAAGTGACCTCTACAAAAGTTATACATTTTTGCATGATCTACAACTTTTGTATTGGATAATTTTTTGTTTGACGTCAACTTTCGCCAGAAATCCCAATGATACATTTTTTCACAACTTTTAAACCCCCCAAATCAACCCTCCGCCACCCCTGCTCACACATTTATTTTTTTTAGGTTTATTATAAGCCCCTTTACCATTTCCTCTTATAAAAGTCCAGATAACAATTTTTTTTCTCCAAGTGTAATTTGGTTGGACTATTTTTTAAAAATTCCTGATGATTTCTATTCGTTATCAAATTAATGAGATATTTCAACATGGAAAAAATTCCGTTGAAGCTACTAACCGTTTTTTGAAATATTTATGTACTGGATGTTTCATAAAACTGACACAGGTAGGTTGGGCTTTTCTTTATTCTATTCACTTCTTTCAACTTCATTTAATCAAATATTTTGATGAAAAGTTATATATTTAGTAACCTTTAAGGGAAAACTGTACTTATATTTATTAACCAGATGTCATTTTAAAACTTTATACTATTGTTCCAAAAATAAGTCAAACATTCTTTTCCCATTTTCAAACTTAAGGTATGAAACTATTTAATGATTTTTTAAATTTTATGTACTAACACCTGCCTTTTTGAAAGTTTGCATACTGTATGTTACGTAAAACCAACCCAGGTTAGAATGAAAGGAAACTAGATATTTCTTTATCTTTTTTACTTTTTTCTACTTTCTTTGTTAAAATTTTGTATTTACTAACAAGATGCAATTTTTGAACATTTTTATACTGGATGTTCCAACAATATTGATCCTGTTCAAACATTAATATTTTTCTGTATTTTATTCTACTTTATTTATTGAGAACTTTTGATGAAAATTTTTATATGATGTTTTTTTAAACTTCACGATATACTAAATGTTCTATAAAACTGACCCAACATAGAATCACGGAGGATGGAATATTCCTTATCATTTTTACTTTACGAGTATTTATTGAAGTCAATTTTAGTTCTTAAAATCTTTTGAAAAAAATACTACATTTACTAACGAGATGCCTTTTTGAAACTCTATACACAGGGCTGGAAAATCCACATGGTCCATCTGCATTTACATGAGAGCGACAAAGTAAAGAAATCCGTGCGATAATCAAGGATGGCTATAGTGAAGACGTTTCATAATCTCTGTAGGGTCGCGGCGAACCGTTACTTTACTTTACTAGGCCTATTTTAACCTTAATACATTCCTACGCCGCGACATGTACAGATATTTCTTATTATTAGGTTAGGTTATTATTTACATTTTGGTAGCTCTACCTCTTGACATGCTTACGATTACGATACCTGTCCCCCGAATTATCTCTTTAAAATCTGCAATCTCCTCTCGCTCCCACACTGGGCCGCGAAAAGGGCCGATTTATCGGACCTAAAGATCTTCGCGGGAGCCGGGAAGCGGCGAGCGTTGTGGCGCTTCGCGCCACGACGTCCTCGCGTCGTCGCACGGCGGTGTTTTCGCGGCGGTTTTTCCTCTTTTTCGCGGGTAAAATTTCGTTTTCCAGAGGCACTTCGGCTAGGCGCGGCGCGAAACAGAGACGCCCACCGTCCGATGCCGAAAATTGCCCTACGGATTTTCGCTCTCCTAAACGTTTTTCGGGACGTAGGGTCGTTATTTTCCCGTCCGAGACCGATTTCCGTTCTTCGCGATCGATATCGCGGCGAAAAAACGGAATTTGAACGTTTCAAAATTTTCGTCGAGTTCGAGCCGATGCGGACCGTTAAATAACTTATATAAGGACAACCTCCGAGTGTCTGGGATAGCTCGAGGGACTGAAAGCCGGACGTCCATCCGCGGGACCCCGGTTCGAATCGTGAGCGGTTGGAGCTTTTTTATTTTTTATTCTCGCTATTTTCTACTAATTTCTTTAAATATTATATAGAAATATGTTTTATTTGCTTACCATATGCCTTTTTCAAACTTTTTATTTACAATGTTTTATGAAATTAACACGGAATCGAAATGCGGCCGCTTTTTGCTTTACTTTAAAATCTGCAATCTCCTATCATTCCTTACTTGGGGGGAGGAGGGGGAATGAAATTCTTACGTAATAAAATAATCTACATTAATTTACCAATTATTGAATCAATGGAAGAATGGTTACAGAATCCGTGGATGGCAGTGTAGACAAATTTGCTTGAGACTATTTTTCTTAGTATATATGTATTTATAATACAGGGTGTAACTAAATAAGCGTAAAACATTTAAGGGGGTGATTCCTCATCGAAAAAAAGATAGGATCTTTCATATAAAGAAACTTCATTGGAGCATCCCTTGTTAAGATACAGCCCCTTAAAGGGGGTACATAAAATTTGTTTAACAATTTTTTTCACAAGCACTAAACAAGTTACAATATTGAAATTAACCTGACATTTTCTACTACCAAAAAGACACTTAGCCAGTAATTTATTTGGTTTACCCCATGGTTGTAAGGGGTGGAAAACGCAACCCCTAAAATTTATTTCCAACGTAATTTTTTGTCTTATTATTTTTTTACCATTTAAAAATTTATTTCCGATAGCCTGTTTCATTCTAAAAAAAAA
>NW_019416929.1:265990-279652 GCF_000390285.2 Anoplophora glabripennis
TTTTTTTGAAAATCCATATACTGCATGTTCTACATAACTGACCCAAGTTAAAATTATCGGTGTAGAGGTTTCTGTATATTTCAGAAATTTATTGTGGCAATATTTTTATGAAAAATTTTATATTGTAGAACTCATTTTGCAAATTTATATACAGAGTGTTTCAAAAATGACAGACGGACTAGGATTTTTTTCTCATTTCACTACCTACCTAAATTTTCAAATAGATATATAATATATATTTATAGATATATAATAAGTATAATTATCATGATTTTACTCTTTCAGAAACTTGGCTTAACGAATAAAAATAAATTAATTGAATCATGTAATGTATTACGTAAGGTGGCGGAGGGGGAGGGGGGTTATGAAAAATCTTACGGTTTCTTTACATGGGGGGAGGGGGGAGTTGAAAATGTGAAAAAATACCCTTACGTAATTTATGGATGACCCCTTATCGGTCTTTTCGCGAGACGCGAAGCGGCCAGGTGAAGGGCACTAAGCGCTCTTCGTTTCTTCCTTTATCCAGACGTCATATTTTGAAAGCGATTTCTTAACGTATTGGATGTGAAATTTTCCTTTTCCGGGACGGCTGCTGGCGATTTTTCGCGCGGAACAGAGATGCAACGTGTCGGCAGACGGCAACGCCCATCCACGGAAACATGACAATTGCGATTGATGTCAGATTGAAACGTCAAAATAAATTTGACACCAAAACCTAAAGACGTTCTAGGATTGGGGATTGTTGTTATTTCATCTTTCTAGGCCTCTTTTAAACTTTAATTCATAGGTACCCTACGATATATACAGGTATTTATTTATCATTACGTTTTTATTTACATTTTTTCTTAGCTCTACCACTACATACGTGGTATAGGTACCTGCTGTATGTCTCTCGATTTGCTGTAAGTACCCACTAAAAATTGTATATTTCTTTCTAATTTTAAAGAAAACACCAGTACGTAAATCCCTTTACCTTTGTATTAGTACATTTACTTCGTTAATTACTATAAATTGTATTCGTATTAGTCCACAAATGTCAAAAGTTGAGAATTATCGAAATAAGTTGGAGCTAAAGACTTCCAGGTTGTGGAATGTTGTTCTTTCTGTTTTATACCATTCACTCAGAAAACAAGCTTTACATAAAGATGTTAGTGTAGCGGTGAAAATGGGATAACCTAAGATTTATTTCTTACATATTACCGCAATTTAATTCTATGGATTTATCTTTTTAAAGATGAAAAAATATACATTTTCAAAAACTTTTTTCTACACTGTCTAAAAAAAAGTGCGTTGAAGCTCGAACGGTCAGGAGGATTCTGTATATTTAAAAAATTTATTGATTGCAATATTTTTATGACAAATCATATCTTATTAACCAGATGTTTTGTACTGGATGTTTCATAAAGCTGACACGGGTGGACTAGGATTTTGTTCTCATTTTACTACCCACTTTCCTACATTATTTATTGAAATATCTTGATGAAAATTTATATAGTTACTGACCAGNTGTATATTTAAAAAATTTATTGATTGCAATATTTTTATGACAAATCATATCTTATTAACCAGATGTTTTGTACTGGATGTTTCATAAAGCTGACACGGGTGGACTAGGATTTTGTTCTCATTTTACTACCCACTTTCCTACATTATTTATTGAAATATCTTGATGAAAATTTATATAGTTACTGACCAGACGCTTTCTTTGAAAATCCATATACTGGATGTTCTACATAAATTGACCCAGGTCAGAATTATTGGTCCAGAGGCTTCTGTATATTTCAGAAATTTATTGATGTCAATATTTTTAGTAAAAATCTTATATTGTAGAACTAAGAAGCATTTCGCAAATTTATATACTGAGTTTTTCATAAAAATGAAACAGGCGGACTAGGATTTTTTTCTCATTTCACTACCCACATTCCTACATTATTTATTGAAAGCGTCTTGACGTCCTTCCCGCGTCGCGACGTCGTATTTAGAACGCGGCCCCTCGACGTCTTCACGGCGATTTTTCCGGTTTTCCGGAGGCCTACGGGGGGCGTGGCCCAATTTTTGTGTGAAACGCAATAGTCCGACACGCCCTCCCGCTGAAATCTGACGGTCGCCGATCGCCTCGAATCGGGCGCGACGGCTTGTTTATTTTTTATTTCCCCCATTTTCTACGATATTTTATTTAAAACTGTACCGAAAATACTCATATTTATCGACCGGGTGCCTTCTTCCAACTTTTTATGTAGAACTTTCCGCGAAATCAAACGCGGGATTCGAAATGCGGCCGAAAATACGTTGAAATGCACCCTCTCGCGGGCCGGAAAACGTGCATTTTGCCCCACAGAATTCCTATCGCCCGAGCCGGGATGCGGCGTGCTACTTGGCACAGATACTCAATCGTTCCTGCTTAGTCGTTCGGGGACATTTTTGTGACGTTTTTTTCGCGTTTTCATACTTAATTTTGCCTTTCTTTGGGGTCTGCTCGACGACAGACGACCATTTCGCAAGCCGTAAAGATTGAAACTTTAAGACAAGCCCACTCGGAGAAAATTCGAATGTTGTTAGAAACGTCAGATTAATTATGTCAAAATAATTTCACGCCAAACGCGAAAGACGTCTGCAGGGTCGCGGCGAACCGTTATTTTACCTTACTAGGCCTTTTTTTAACCTTAATACATTGCTACGCCACGACATATACAGGTATTTCTTATTATTAGGTTAGGTTGCTATTTACATTTTCGCAGCTCTACCGTTTGACATGCCTACGATTACGATACCTGTCCCCCGAATTAACGTAAGTACTTGCCCCCTAAAACTGCATAATTTTAAACCAATCCATAGTACCTAAACCCTTGAACCTTTGTATTAGTACATTTGCTTCGTTAATTTACTATATTGCATTCGTATCTATTACTCCCCAAACGTCAAAACTTAAGAGTCAGTAGAAATAAGTTGGAATTAAAGACTCTTTCAAGTCATAGGATGTCGTTATTTATCTGTGTTATCTCATTGTGGATTTTTTGCGAGACGACTTTGTGTTAGAAAAATGCAAATTTAACATTACAAAAATTGTTGATTACTTCAGCTGTAAATGACAATTAAAATATCAGTACAGACGGATTGTGGGTGAAGCAGTCGATAGCGCAGCGGTATAAACGCCCCGTTGTATTCGTAAGGTCAGTGGTTCAATCTCAGACGAGGTAACCTAAGATTTTTTTTTATTTACTGCCGTAATTTAATTTTATATATGGATTAATCTTTTTAAAACTTTCTATAACAAAAAAATATAAAATTTCAAATAGGTTTCTATATANAAACTATGCACAACAGTGCTACATAACTATTACATTATAAAAAATTACACAACCTTGCATATTCCTCTTACATTTTCAAATGCGTTTTGCTCTTTATTTGTATTTATACACATACTCCACACGTAAACTCTCTACTTCCATTAGAAAAAAGGTAGTATTTCCTCTATACAAAGTAAATATAATGCCCATTACTTCTATAGTTGTACCGTCAATTAAATTTTCTTTATACATTAATTGTATAGGTATTTAGAAGTAACCATTTGTAACTGGACAAACTAAGAAAAAATTTTAAATAATTCTCCATTTACTTTAAAATATACATTACGTGCCATACATGATAAAATTCATAACAAATCTATTTATTTTAACAACTAAAAACTTAGGTTTGATAAATACATGTAAATACAAGGTGTTTAAATTTAAAACAATACATATGTATTTACTCAAATAGCTCAGATAAACTTAGTTAACTAGGATAACTTAGGATAATTATTATTATTATTTACAGGCAAGATTCCATAATATTGGCATGCCAATACATATACCAACCAGCAGTGAAAATACTAATAAGTATTGTTATAAAGAACCCCAGATTTCTTATGCCACTGATTATTTCAGATATTCATTAAATGATATTAAACAATGGTTTCTGACAAATATTAACAGTTAACAGTTTTTATCATTTATTTAATTTTATTAAAATATATTTGTTATCTGCATAGGTAAATCAGTTCAAAATATCTCTAAATATATTCGTTTTACTAAAAACAAATTGTAATTTTTTCCAAATACACATTTCAATACTGTACAGGCATTTATTAACATCTGAAAAAGACATTCACTTAAAAAAATTATATTTTTCTGCTTTTTACACAATGCAAAAGTTTTATGACAATAATTTTAAGCGTCAGACGGTTACCCTCTATATATAATTCTATTTGGAACAAAAAAAATATACACACAAGATATTTTAAATTTAATCAATAATGCACTATTTAAATTTATTTTAATTTTTATGTAAGTAGCTCCATTATGGCCCACTTTTCATATACAGTAAAATATATATTTTTTCTTATATAAGTACTAAGAATTTAATCATTTATCCACTTTACAAAACAGACTTGAAATTCTCAGATTTTTTCTTAGTTATGTCATATCAATGTCTCCAGTATTTATAATTGGTTATAATTGGTTAATCTCTATAATTGGACTGTAATTTTTTGCCCTGTTTCATTAATGTGCATCTTTAAAAAAAAAGATTTATTATTAATTTCAACACCCTGTATCTGACAAACTGACTATATTCAATCCAAGTTTATAGGAACTTTTTTCTTTTTCTTATAAAAAGTTTTACCACTAGGCTATATGCAATTTAAAACATTGTCTATATAATGAGGTAACAAATTCGACCAAATATTTCTATTTTTATTTAGATCATTTAAGATGCCACGCAAAGGCAAGAAAAGATTGACACAACGTAAAGGAGTCGATTCACGAGGTCAATCTACAAGAGGACCTAAAGTACCTACAAATACAAAAGGGACTGTTTCTGGTGAAATAAAATCATCTCCATGTATTGATGGTGAACGTTCTCAAAAAAAAATAGTGGTGTTACAAAATATTTGCCTTAAGCCTCCTAATGAAGCAGTGACCAATAAACTTACTAAAGGTACAATAGAAGTATGTCCTGTTCATATTGAGGCTGCTCCTGTGGATGAAAACAAACAATCAGTAACAGAGGCTCGAATTGATGAATTTCATACAGACTCCTTAATAGACAGGATACTTAGAACATATCCTCAAAGAGATATAATGGAAGCTGGACCTTCTACCTCAAAAAAACCCAGTTATTTAGGTAAATTTACTTTATAATTCTCTTTCTAAACTTCATATATTTTATAATATATTCTTAAAAAGATATATAATTCTATTCTATAAATATTCATTTCCTTATGTTTTCTAATAGGGAAAACCATATGAATTTTTTTTAAACAACCAAAATTTCTGACAGTATATTTAACTTTTAAAAATATTTTTATATTAAATTTCTGTATACTAAATTTTGTTGTAACGGAATACAAACATACTTCCAGCGTTGCTGGAACTTTGAACAATAATGCCCTTATATCATCGGTCGAAATATGCTTCGTTTCCGAAATACATTGTATAAATTTTAATTTTTTATTTATTTTTATTAATTACTTCAAAGAGTTTTAAAGATATGGATTCGAAATTTGAAAAAACCCTTTGGAAGGATAAATCTGCAATTTTTGGGGTGATCCGAATATTTCTACTTGCACCACTGGCTTTCGTGCGAGAATGCCACATTTTTTTAATAAAAAAAAAAATGGTACGCAACTGATTTTTCCCCGTTCTGATATTCTTTTAGAAATCCACCATCAATTCTTAATGGAATTGGTTTCTTCATTTTTTTTTTCGTAGGATTCACCGTTTTTGAGGAAAAAAAATAACATATTTTATTTTAGGTTTTGTTAATTTTTTATTTAATGGTGCATGTAGAAATATTTGGATCACTCCAAAAAATACACATTTATCCCTAAAAAGCATTTTTCAAATTTCGAGTCAATATCTTTAAAACTATTTGTAATAATTAATAAAAATAAATAAATAAACAAATAAAATTTAAACACAGTATCTAGGAAACAAAGCATATTTCGACCTACGTTTATATGAACTATTGTTTACAAAATAACTTCGGCACCCACCCCCTAAAATATTTCGCACTTATTTACAAACACCCTTTATATTCTCTATTCAGTAATCTCTATAGTCCATATAAAATATCTCACGATCAAGTTTTACAAACAACTTTTTTAGATATGGATATTCTGTATCATAAATGCAACAAAATAAATGATACTCTATTTAAGATTTTCTTTTCATATATTTTTTTGATTTACATATTTAAAAAAATTTCCTAACTTTCTTAATATCTATCTGCTTCGACTTTTTTAAATGTAATATTTTACAATCATTCTTTTATGAGTCTTGAAAAATGTTAAATAAAACATTTTTGAAATGCAAGACTCATAAAAATTTAATTCTGTTTAAATACCTACATAAGGTTGCAAACTATTTAATTTCTTAGATATGCAGTTAACTTTGGTACAATTTCTATACCTACATGTTTTTCATTTCACAAACTTATTTTTATTATCAAATGAAAACCATATAAAGAAAATATTAACTATATTTAAGAAAATACATACATAGTTTGCAACATTAAGTATTTAGGAAACGGAGTTTAGTTTGGGAGTCTTGAGTTCCAAAAATGTTTTGTTTATAATTTTTATATTATATAAAATGAAATACATTTCTACAAATTTAAAAATATTTAAAACAAAAATTATCCCATTTAGTATTATTCAAAAATATTTTATCTGCTTCTGAGGAAAATCTACGGATAAATTTTTCTTCTACTTAATTTTTATACTTTATTCATATTTCAAAAAATCATTTCTAATATGTCTTAAAATTAGATATGTTATAATTAAATGTGAGCGGCAAAAGTATGGAATATATTTATTTAAAAATCAAATGTTCGTTATTTCAAAAATCGCTCGGACCCGTCGAATTATATTTTTAGTTGCACATTTTCTGAAGTAATTTTCATTTATACAGGGCGGCCCAAAAAAATTTTATGAAATCAAGGCCAACTTTTTTAAATGGAAACCCCACTATTTTGTATCTTTACTCAATTCTCCATGGAATTTTCATCATTTTTTATATAACCTAACCTATACTTATCTTTAACCGTTTTCGAGATAATGGCGTCTGAATATAGAATATGGAAAATTTTCAAAAATGATCCTGAGATTTCCCTGCTGGTTTTAAAATGAAACCACGTTTACTTACTACACAAAGTTGCTTCAAATCAGAAAAATCCATAAGAAATAAGTGATTTGGTGATTTATTTTGCTCATTAGGACGCAATGACTTGAATGTAAAAAATATAAGTATAGGTATAATTTAATTAAAAACGCATAATTTTTTTGTATATATAAAATATGATTTTGTTAAATGTCACTATTTAAATTACGAGGCAGGTTATTATGCAAATTTTTAGCATCGAACCACTTATTTCTTATGGATTTTTCTGATATGAAGCAACTTTCTGTGAAAGTTCTAATTCACACAAATCTAAGATGGAAAAATAAACGTAGTTCTATTTTAAAACCAGCAGGGTAAATCTCAGAGAAATTTTAGAAAATTTTCCATATTCTATATTCAGACGCCATTATCTTGAAAACGGTTAAAGATAGGTATAGGTTAGGTTACATAAAAAATGATCAGAATTCCATGGAGAATTGAAAAAAAAATACAAAAAGTGGGGTTTCCATTTAAAAAAGTTGGCCTTGATTTTATAACTTTTTTTTGACAACTCTGTATAAATGAAAATTGCTTCAGAAAATGCGCAACTAAAATTATAATTCGACGGATTCGGGAGATTTTTCAAATAACGAACATCTGATTTTTAAATAAATATATTCCATACTTTTGCCGCTCACGGTATAAAGATTGTTCTAGAAATTACGTTCAAAAAATTTTCAGTACATTATGCAAAATAAGTAATTTTTTGATATGACTAATCAGTCTCCTAAGTACGGTAAAACCAGTGATTATGCTCTGTATAAAATTTAAATTTGACATAATTTTTTATATATGACTTATTTGTCAGTAACAAATTACTTTTAACTTTTCCAATATCTGTTATAGACCTCAAATATTTCAATTACTTTGTAGTTTCAATGGTAACTGCTACTTCAACATGAATTCCATTGAAAGTCAAATGGATTTTTTTTTAACAATTGACTTTTTAAGTCAAAAACTAAATAAAACAAAGCAAAACACTTGAAAAATAATATACAGGGTGTTTTTAAAAAAAGTAGCACAAATGGAACCGGTGAATTTACAACTAAAAAAACACATTTTGCAAAAAATGTTTAGCCCTTAGGAGAAACAGCCTCTCAAGGTTTCCAAAAAAAATATAGAATAGCGGCTGTAATTTGAAAACCAAAAGAGTTATAACAGTCAAATTTTACACAAACTTTCTCCTAATGCATGTACAACTCCTCAACAATTTTTCGAAAATTTCTGCCCTTTGGAGGGGATTGAAATAAGTATCCCCTAAGTTATTTTTTGTTACAACTTTTTTATTTGACAAAAATTGAATATTCAAAAATACGTATCAGATAGCCTGGTTTATTTTAAAACTTTTCTTTTCACTTTTTAAAACTAACCATTTATTAACAAAAAATTAATTAATTGATTAATTAATAGGGAAAAAACTTATTTTATCAAAATTAAATTTTATTTTTTTCTATATAAACACCTACAAAATCCCTGAATTTTTACATATACAACCATTTTGATTAACATTGTAAGGCAAGAGCTAAACATTGATAAAAACACTAATTCATGCCCTTTTTCTAAATATAATTTTTAGTACACATAAATCTTGGCTAATTTGATTACGTTTCAATATACAGATTTCTTGAATTTTTTGTTTATCCGTGACAGCTGTCAATTGTTAAACAATTTTCAAATTAGTTGCCACATCGTTGATTTAAACTTTTTGACATTTTGAAAAAACAAAAAGTTTCTTATTTTTCATGAATCGTTGAATATTTTTTTGTCATTAATTTCCTGATTCTACCATTTTTCCAATATAATGTACCAAATTATATGTGCGAATGTGCGATAGGTATTTCCAAAGTAATTTTCTTTAATAAAAATAAATAGTCAAATTTTGCAACCTTACAAAGTTACAGGATTTAAAAAAAAATGAATATTTAAAGATAATTTCTTTAATTTGTAAATATTTCAATGACAGTGTGGGGGAAGCTTTTGAAGTATCTCAAAATAAACATTGATTTGTTTTTTAAACAAAACATGCTGAATTTAGTAACTGAATTTAACTTAATTTTTTTTATATATATTTTTTATTGAATTTTCGAAAAATACAAATTTACTTTGAAACGGGTCGCTTATCGCTCCCTTTTAATCCAATTTGGAGAAAAAAGCACTTAGGCATATTCTTATTTAATTAAATTTTACCCTTTTGCACTATACACACTTTATTAAACATCTTTTACTATTTGAATCAATACTTTTATTTTATAGGTATTATTAAGTTTCGAATAATGGTAACTAATTTGAAATCATAAACAGAGTTTAACAACAGTGCAAATTTAGATAATAAAATAACTTTATTTACATTAGAACACCTTTAAATATTCAGTTCTCTGTAACCAATAGCTACAATACAAGGCAATCCATTAGAATTCATTTTAGAAATATGAAACGTACATACCTTTTTTTTGCCGTAAATAAAATGACTTTATAAAACACCTATATTCTCTGAAAGTCCCTAGGAAAAAAAATTCACAAAATTAAATAAAACATTCAAGCACTATTAGAGAATTTGCAATTTTCTCTCAAAAATAAACTTATCTCCGATCAACCAAGATACACTATTATGTCAATTTTCATTGAAATATTAAAAAAACTCAAAAAATTACCTTTAACATATTTAAAAAATATATAATGCCTATAACTTTTTATAGAATTATATTATCCTATATCAAAATTCCTTTTCCAAATTCCTCTTTTATTAATAGGTTCTTATTTAAGTATGGCCCAGTACTCTGTATAGTACAGCAAAATGTAGTTATTTATACACGTATACACTACAAATTGTAATTGATTGCAAAAACACTCAAAAACAATACCCATACACATGGAAACATGGAAAAAATACTTAATTTCCAAGATACTAAATATTCCAGTTAACAATATATTAAATTTATTTAAATATCTTTAAAATTAATTGTTTGATATAGATAGTTAAAACTTGAAGTTATAATTTATCTTATCATAAACAAAAATCCACCGAATTGGTACACAAATATGTCAACCATTTATAAAACTATTCAGACGCACTGTTATTAAAAGCCTCCCATTTTCAGCACACTGCTGTTTTAAAAATTTGATAAGTACATTCAAATTCCTAGAATACATTTCATAAAGTCACTATTCAGTTCTTTTAAATTATGCAGGGTTAGAACTATTTAAAGGGAGATTACAGGGATATCGGAAACCGTTAGTCATACAGGGTGGCTCAAATTACAAAAAAGTTGCACAATTACGGGGCGAGTGTTTTGGTGAAAACAGATCCAAGATATCTTCGATAGNCAATCGAAAATCCAAATAACATTACCGTACAACCTGTACCTCAGGATATTATAGAAATTGGTTAGTTTTCTGTTTCTGTGTTTGTATAGCATATTTATTTCTCTTTTTGTTTTCAGATGTAGAGGATAATAATGAAGAGATACTTTCCGAATTATCAGCATCTTTGGTAGAAGACATTCAAAATGAATTTGCTGATTTAACCTTTAATACCCAAAGAGAAGTAGCAAATCAAGTGAATGCTGCCAGAGTTGATGCTCCGACCCGGGAGCAAATACAACAAGATATAGAGAGGTTACGTAATATTGGCAATCACAGACCCACATATCTTATAGCAAGCGAACGGGTTATAAGGCGAGGAATTTCTTATTTAGGTCCATTCAATCAAACATGTGTACATTGTTCCGCTTTCTACTTTCACGTAGAAAAAGGATTTCGTGATCAATACACAAAATGCTGTCAACAAGGTAATGTAGTATTAGAGAACCTTCCACCTTTGCCTGATCTTTTAAACGATCTTTTCCAAGGTTTCCATCCTCTCTCAGGTCTTTTTAAAAGACATATATTATTGTATAATTATGCCTTTCAGTTTGTGTCTTTAGAAGCAAACCTGAGGGATTTGCCACGAGGACGAGCTCCCCCTGTATATGCTATACGGGGAAAAATGTACCATCATATTTCTAATGTTAATATTAATGAACCTTTACAGCGTTATGGACCTATTTATTTTCTAGATCCAAATGAAGCTGTTAATATTCGTGGTCAAAATAATAATCAAATCTTAGATAGGCGATTGATTGTCCCATTAGAGCAATTACTACGAGATATAAATCCTTATGCCAGAGCGTACATGCATTTACGCGAACGTTATAATTTTGAATTGCAGACAATTGAAAGACTTCGAGAAGAAGCCATTCAAAATAATTTAGAACCTCTGCCCTTACAGATGCCCACTATTACATTAGAACTATTAAGTGTTCGAGGAATGAACAGGCGGCAATATGATTTGCCTAGGGTTGAAGAGGTAGCAGCTGTCTACAATTTATTACCAGATACGCCAGCAACTCCCAATATGCGTATTTATATAAGGGACGAACCCACTAGATTTCAAAATGTATCGGAGGAAAGTGAACTTAATGATCCTTTGGTATTTCCTATACTATTTCCTCATGGAGAACCTGGCTGGTATATAGGAATGCCCCATAGAAATGGTAACCGCAATATAACATTATGCGAGTATTATGCCTATCGTTTTGGAATTAGGAATAACGATCACAGGTTTAAATATGGAGGCAAACTAACCCAGCAATTCACCGTCGCCGCATATATCAAAATTGAAAATAACCGCCTTAAATTCATATTACGTAACCAAGAAAGGTTAAGAGCGACGGAATATGTTGGATTGGCGGATTATCTTCATCGTAGAGTTGAAGAAGACAATGAGAATGATGAAGCTGCAACATTGGGTAGAATGGTAATTTTGCCATCCACATTTGTAGGTTCACCCCGTCATCAGCAGCAACTGTTTCAAGATGCAATGGCAGTAGTGGGTCGTTTTGGCATACCCAGCATTTTTATTACTATGACGACAAATACCCACTGGAGAGAGATAGTAGATAATATTCCTGCAGGTCACACAGCGAATGACCATCCATCTCTCATGGATAGAGTATTCCAGTGTAAAGTAAATGAAATCATAGATGACATGCTTAAAGATCAAATTTTTGGAATACCTCTAGCTAACCTTTACGTTATAGAATTCCAAAAAAGAGGTTTACCCCATTGCCATAATTTACTCATTTTAAGGAACGAAGACAAGTTATCAAATCCTTACAGAATAGACGCGCTCATTAGCGCAGAAATACCAGATCCGCAAGTTGAACCAGACTTATATGAAATAGTCACCTCCTTCATGGTACATGGTCCTTGCGGAGAATTAAACCCACAATCAGTCTGTATGGTGGACGGTCAATGTTCCAAAAAATATCCTAAAGATTTTAGTGAACTTACAGTAATATCTGATAATGGTCAAGTCCTCTATAAAAGACCAAATAACGGTAGGACCATAACGGTTAGAGTTAACAATAGGAACTGTATTTTAGACAATCGCTGGATAGTTCCTTATAATCCCTATATCCTACTAAAGTATAAATGCCATATTAATACAGAGGCTTGCGCTACTACTCAATGCGTTAAATACCTTTATAAATATTTTTTTAAAGGGGTAGATATGGCTTTGGTTCGAGTAAATGTAGAAAATCAAGCAAACTACAATGAGGTGGAAAACTATCTGAACGCACGATATATGACTCCACCTGAAGCCTGTTGGCATATCAATCAGTTTGCATTACACAAAAATACTCACACCATTTACCGACTCTGTGTACATCTCCCCAGTAGACAAGTCGTTCGGTTTCAGCCCGGATTCGAAATACAAGCCCTACAAAACAATGAAATTACACAGCTAACGGCATGGTTTTTATTAAATCAAAATAACGCTGATGCTCGACAATATCTGTACACCGATATTCCATATCATTACGTATGGAATAATAGAACCAAACGGTGGACCCGTCGACAAAGAGGTGCAGATAAAATTGTAACAAGAATGTACTCTGTGAGTATACGTAATCAGGAATTGTATTATTTACGTTTGTTACTATTACATGTTCCTGGAGCACGCTCCTATGAAGAATTACGTACATTGAACGGGGTCATTTACGACACCTTTAAAGAGGCCTGCCAGCATCGCAATTTATTGGCAGATGACGTTGAATGGAAACGAGCTCTTCAAGAGGCGTGCTCTAGAGATATGCCATATCAATTGAGAAGCATGTTCGCTTTCATATTAGTTTTTTGTGAAGTTTCAGATGCTCCGGCGCTTTGGGATGAATTCCGAAATTATTTCATGGAAGATTTCAGGCGCCACGGTCTTTCCGAGGAACAAGCTCTGCAACAAACACTCAAATGTATTCAAACCACACTGCTGCTAAACGGCACTAGGTTGGCATTGTACGGTTTACCAGAACCTGCAGAAATCGTATTACAATTTGATCCCATAAATATAGAAGCCGAGAGAGTACAAGGTCAGGAAATGTATGAAAACCTCAATCATGAACAAAGAACCATTTGCAATGCAGTA
>NW_019416930.1:0-31654 GCF_000390285.2 Anoplophora glabripennis
TACATAAATTAAACAACGATATATTCTCCCCCATTTTTACAATAGTCTCCTAACGATCTGACAGTTTTTCCATTTAACACCTAAAGAAATACGGTGGTTTGGAAGTGAAGAATTCATCAAACCAATTCTGATGCGCGACGTCATTATTAAAGGAGAATTTTGGAAGGTTGTCCGTTACAGGGTGTAAAAGATCTGAGATATATAGGGCAGATATTTCGTTGGTCAGCCCAATCACCTGATTAAGAATATTGTGCAGGTTTTAATACCGTTACTAAGGGTTACTAAAGGCCGTTCAGCGAATTGTTTCATGATAAATAGCCTTTTATGTTGCTAGCAATAAAAGGGCTGCCGTTATCATGCTGCAAAATTACTTGATGATGCCTTGTCGGTGTTTTCTCTTGAACTGGGAGTTGTTGGCAATAAACCTCATCAGTTATGGTCACATTCTTCAGACGCAATTCATGGTAGACGAACAGGGGTAAAAGGTTTTGCTCGGGGGTTGTCTTTCTGTTAGGGCTAAGCCATTCTTTCTGTTTTTGTCTCTAATGTAAACAAACCATTTTTCGTCACCATCTGGGACAAAAACAACCGATGTTGTTGATAAGTTAATTGATGACGAACCAGCAAAGACGGAGGATTGTTGATACCCTGATTTTTGTAGTTTTCGTCCAATACATGCAGCAATTTTTTAATCTTGCCTATGCAAAGTAAATGTCGTATTATGGTCGACCGGTCGCAGTTCATCATTCTGGGCAGTTCCTGGATTGATTGAGCTGGACCGCTCAAATGACATTCATCAGTCAGATGGCCTTCTTGAACGTCAATAATAATCGTTCATGTTAAAATGGCTCTTATTGAAAGGAAAAATACATTTTCGTGCTATATTTTGTCCTGTGGTAAACGGCACAAACGGTTCTAGTGACATACGACAGCTTAAATCCTCTATTGAACTTAAACAAAAGGATATGTCGGAACTATCCGTTTAATTTCTACTTGACAGTCCATTTGCTTTTGTAAACAAATTACACCATTTTTTGAAAACAAATTACACAATTTTTAATAGAATACAATATTGAAAGAATTCAAAAATCATGATTATAAAAAAATAATAATACTATTATAGTTCATTTTGAATTAAATTGAACATAAACATATATGAGCAAAAATAATTGCCCGTTCATTAACTTGTCTCTCTCACGAAGAGAATAACATAATTTTTATCTTATTTTATACAATCACTATTCAAAGCATCCCTAAACTTAATGGCATCATTTTAAAAGAATGTTAAGCACGTCAAAATAGGATGAAAATCTAAATATTTTTTTCTCATAGCTTCTGTTTACAGGATATTAAAATGATACCTGCTAAATCAGTTTTCTTGTTACAACTCCACAACAGTGGACTTGGAGAGCTGATATTTTGCGAAGAATCATCTAAGTGCCGTAGAAAGGAACCTTCTCTAAGGTCACACAAAACACTTGAACTTAGTTTTTACTATTTTTAATATAATGGAAGTTGTAATATGATAACTGATTAGGTAAGTACCATTTCAACACACTACATCTCGGAGACACAAGCGATTAGAAAAGAAAAACATACCTATTAAGTTTTCATCTTACTTAATCTGCTTCAAATTATGCCACAACTAATGTCAAAGGTTGTAACTTGCAGTTAAGATTCGAGAATAAGACTATAGATGCTTCTTCATTGGACGAGAAAATACTCCATTGGTTTTGAAGTAATTAAGCAGCATTATCTGTAGATAGACCCACTCAAAAATCATACAAGCTGTTCCCTAATGTGAAAATTGTGTTTAAATTCACTTTTACTTAAAATTCATTATAAATTAGGAGTTCAAACTATTTATTTCACTAAAAAGTAAATTTAAATTCAGTAATAATGACTCAATCAGATGGTTATTGTGATTAAAGTTAGTAACACATTGGAAACTTTAATTCCTAGTTTCATTTTAAAAGCCTTGTTACCGTACATTGAATAGCGTATTTAAGTAATCATCAAAGTGTAACAAGAAAAAGTGACATGTCGCTGAGATTACTTTTTATGTTCTTTTTGACAATCGTGTGAGAATA
Source organism: Anoplophora glabripennis (assembly GCF_000390285.2). Lineage (NCBI taxonomy): Eukaryota > Metazoa > Arthropoda > Insecta > Coleoptera > Cerambycidae > Anoplophora > Anoplophora glabripennis. The sequence goes on from NW_019416930.1 coordinate 2,091, forward strand.
CCAAAAAAATACATACGGGACGATGTTTTCTAGAGTTACAAAAAAAAAATAAAAAATTTTGCAGTCCGGACCTGGAATACATATTATTTAAAGAAAATGAGGTTTAAAATATGCATGCTTATTTATAACATCTACCCTGAACTAAACCTTCGCTAATTTTAGTTGCAAAACCATTTATATAATGTGTCCTTTACGTAATTTAGTTTTAGAAGCCGTAGTCTCGTATATTCAATAGCTTATTTAAATAACCACGAAAGTGTAACAAAAAAAAGAAACACAGTCCGGACATGGATTTTTTTTGCTGTTATACATGCATACATGAAGTATCGTGAGTGCATACACCCTACCAAATATGAACCCATTATTCCATTCCCTACCAAAGTTATGACATAAAGCAGTTTTGACCAAAAATCATAAATCACCCTGTATCTCAATAAAGAATGGCCAAGGAGCTATTTCTATAGGCGATCCTAGTTACCCTAGATATCCTCTATCTCCCATTAAGCTATGTCCCTCTCGTGATGCAACACCCTGTATATATACAGGCTGTTACGAATTTGCTACTCACTACAGGAATCTTGGAAACGGTAAGAGTTACGAACAAGTTTAAATGGGGGCAAAGTTGCGTTATCGATATTACACTTATCTCCATTTTCAATACTTACCAAATAAACCAGGGCGGATCTGTTTTGAGGTGGATATGAGAGAGGGCAAGAAAATTTTTTCTGGATTACCTTCAGTACAACTCACGTAACGGAACATTTTCAAAATTGCAAAAATGTTTAAAAAATACCTATTTTATCTGAGATTTTTACTTATATGTATCTAGAAACCTATGCATTTGGAAGAATATTGAAGAGGAAAAAAGTTTTAGAATTGAATTTTGCACAATATACTGTAAGTTAAAAATGTTTAAATTTATTACTGATGTTGCAAAATAGCAATAATTGATGAAAAAAAGGCAAAATAATCAAGTTTTTTGGATAATTTTTTAAAAATATTTTTATTGCTTCGAGGGCATTATAATTTTGGTAAAAAAACTTTGGAGTATAATAAAACAACACATTAAAACTCATTTAAAATCAGTTGGATAGTTTTCGCAAAATAATTTTTTGAAAAAAATGTTGAACCTTTCAAATGGTTTTTGAAAAATTGAAATCTGTTGATTACGACAGCCACAGTTAATATTAACACTCTTTTTTTATTTTTAAACAATTAGATCAATTTGCAATTTAGTTTTTTCAAAAATTATAATTCTATATTATATGAGTTGTACTAAAGGTATTCCAGCAAAAATTAGCTTGCCCCCTCTTACATCCAAGAAGTGGGATATTTCGACAGATCCGCCCTGGTCTAAAAATGGATTCATTTATATAATGGGGACGGTGCAAAGTGATTTTATCAATTTTTCTCAAAAAAACGTTGATTATAAGCAACCAAAATTTGGCATGATTATAGTACTTACAGAATCATATTTTACTAGCATATTTTCCATTTTCCTGGTTTGCTACAAGGGGGTGAAGTTAACCATCACTGTTTTTCTACAAACTTTTTTATTCTTTTAGATTTCATAAACCAAATAAGATAAGAATATGAAATAAGATCCTTTATTTATTCGGAAATTTTTTTGTCTCTTAGAAAAATTTACATTGCTCTTAATCTTCGAAAAATTTTTTGTTTTAGAACGTTACAAAATACGAGACGTACTCACTTATGCAACACCCTGCATTGATACAATTACATTTAATGTTTTTAAAGTGTACCAAAAAAAAAAGTAGTACCTACAGTAATTAAGTATTTAAAACGTTGCAAATTAGCTATAGGCAATTACGTTAAAATAATTGGTGATTTGTTTGGATTAACTAAGATTAAACGTATACTCCAGGATTGCAGGCACTATCAGAAGGATAATTTAGTTTGAGAAAGGGTTAACCCTGAAATAGACCCGAGAATTAATTAACACTTCATCTCTCTATACGTCAATAGCTACTTGATGTTTACAGACCGTTAGGGATGGGAATAGCCAAGAAGTAAATACCTCCGCAATATTCCATAACTAACATATATTTTGGATTATTTATTTAGTAAATACACTTAGCAAAACTCTACTACGGAATTACAGATTGATAAATATATATTAGGAAACAGTAAAAAGAATTTTTATTTTGATTTGAATCTTACCTGATAATGTTGGGAGGAACTTCCCCTCGGTTGCCCCGAAAAGGCCATCATATAGGGCGTAGTACTTTGAATGAGAGTCATACAGGTATTATTACGGCGGCTATCTTTGACCTTATACGTACCTATCATAAGTTTGTTTTCTCAAATTCCGTAGTAAAAGTTGTTTTTTACTTTTTTTTTAGTAATTTTCATACCCCGCCTCTGGACAAGCTAGTGTAACCTTAAACAATTGCGCGAGTTAGCAGCAACACATGCACATTTGGGAACTGGGCTATGCATTGTTGTCAAATCTCACAATTTAAAGGGAAGGTTATTAAAAAGCAAATTTTTTCATGTTTAAAATATCTCGTTCAATTTTTCACTCTCTGAGTTTCTTCCCGTCCAACATTAACGTATTGTGACGTTCAATGCTCCCATAATAATATTAAATGTTGAACCAATATTATATTTAGTACTTGTCGGTCGGAATAATCAATATGATATCGTTTTCTTGCTACGGCATCATTTTTTCCTGATAAAAAGTAGGTTTTATATAATTCCAAAGTCACTTCACAAGCACTTTCTCGTAAACCAATAAATTGTAAACTAAAATATAAATGTAATAAAGTGAAGGGGTGATGGCGCATTCGGTCATTTCCGTTTCACCGAATTAACGTGGCATTTTGTTTTTTATTCGTTTACTATCCCGTCATATCACACCAGGTGTGAAGTCAACTGGCAGTCGGAGTGTTTCAGAACCAATACGTCCAATACCGAATTAACGTGGCATTTTGTTTTTTATTCGTTTACTATCCAGGTGTGAAGTCAACTGGCAGTCGGAGCGTTTCAGAACCAATACGTCTTTTTAACTAAACAGCGGAGGATGGTCTCTGTTGCTCTTTGTAAGCTTTCGGAATTCTGCTTAAATTTAAACTGGTTCACTTATTGGTCCCGTTTCTACTTCGTTTATGTCATTCACGGTTTAATTTTGTTGCTTTTTATTTATTTTACATTTATTTAATATGTCTAGCACCAATCGCTTGATAAAGTGGCTGAATAAGAAAAAAAAAATAGAAAAGTATATTGTTTAGTATTTTATAACTTTTTAATATTACATGTTTCAACTTTCCTAAATGCATCCCTATGTACTTTAGGTAGTGACTGAAGTACAGTTCAGCTAAACTAGGTTATTTTCGGAAGTCATTAAATCTAAGATTCCGAAATTAAAATCATACACTTCTTAAAGATTCTAACACATAATTATTTGTAAAAACTTGAAACAATTAAAAAATATTTCTTATCAATCAGATTAGTATTTTTTAATATTTTTTATTATGGTTTTTTAAAACAATAAATTAATTCCCATATATAAATGTGTATAATAGTGACGTTTTTGTCACTTTAACAGATATAAAAACTCCTGTTTTTCTACACTAAACTAAACTTAGTAGGCGGATGTCAATTTAAAATATTTCCTGTCATTAGAATTATTAAGTATTGTTGAAAGTATGTATGTAGAGTATGTATATGGATCGTTTTGGAAAAATTTCGACTGAACAAATTAGAAAAAACAGAAAAATTCCACATCCACAAAAAACACTAAATCGTCGATATGGAGACAATTCATGGAGTTTTGTTAAATTCGAAATTACGAACTGTCAGAAATAATTCCATTAGGAAATATAACGCATATGTTAAAAGGTTGGGCAAATAATATGAAAAAGAAAACTGGAGAAGGTTACAAAGAATATGCAGTTAAAACAATCTGGAATGGAAGATGATTCAAGAAAAATATTTCATTGAATATAACATTAAATTTGATCTTTTTACCGACATAACTTTTAAAGAAGCTCGTTATGCAAAAAACAGTAAGAGATAAGAATTACAAGCATTCCAGAGAAGAGAAAGGTATGTTATATAGCAATAGATAAGGAACATATACTAAGAATGGCAAAATTGTGGAATATAAATGAACCAGAGGAATTACAAAAAAGATTCTTTCATATGGCTTCTTATGAATTAGCTTGGAGGGGAGGAGAGGCTACAAAATTTACCATTTTAAAATTAAAAATCAAGATGGAACCCGAACAGGAAAAATCGAATACAATTCAATATGTTCAAAGACAGCACAAGGTAGATAGATCGAAAAAACTTACAGACACAAATGGATAAGAAAAAATAAGTACGATAAACGTATGTGTCCTGTTACAATGTTAAAATCACTCTTAGAAAAAAGAAACGAAAGCAATATCCGATCAACTTTTTTTAACTCCAAATCCCTTTTGGACAAACACAAATTTTAAAGGTTGGTATAAAAATGTGACATGGACAAAAGAATCGGCAGATAAATTGGACTGGACATCACTAATAATAAAATTACCAACCATTCAAACGATGTCAGTACAGTTTCTGACTTGTCAAAGCAGGGATAAGTGACCAACAACTGATAAAGATAACCGTACACTCATCATCATCATCAATTAAACCCTACCTTCAAATTGACGCTGAACATCACGAAATTCTTATTAATAACTTACGAATCTCGGACAGAAGTCAAAAAGAATATTCAACATGAACGGAAACTAGACAAGAAAATATTGAAATCAGAGTACACTAAACCAAACAATTTATAATAACTGTGTTTTTAAAAACTGTTCCTTCAAATAGTTTGAATAAATAAAGATAAAGATATTCGTTCACATGGAATAAATAAAGATATTTATTTTTGTTGTTCATTCACATATTTGATCTTTAATTTATTACTTACTTACTAAAAACTACGCGAGCTCTTTATTTCAAGGATAAATATCCTTTTAACTTTAACTCGAAAAACTGACATTGGACAAAATCGCTCGACCTTCGTTCTCAGGGAAATCATGGTCAAACGAGGAACGATTATGCGAAGAGCATTTTCAAAAATATTTGGCAATTTCCAATGATGGGCGATTTGTAGTCTCGCTCCAGCTCAAAGAATCTGTTCTAAAATTAGGCGAATCTCGCGAAACGGCGACAAAACGTTTCATATCACTCGAAAGACGACTTATATCAAACGAGGCCTTTCGTAATTTATACAAAAATTTTCTAAAAGAATACGAACAGCTAGGACATATGACCCAAGTCACTGATTGTGTCATTAACAACGAACCGGAATACTTCATGCCACACCACGGGGTGATGAAAGCATCGAGTACTACTACCAAATTACGAGTTGTGTTTAATGCGTCTTCAGCTACATCTACTGGTCTATCTTTAAATGATTTACAAATGACCGGGCCGACTATTCAACAAGATTTATTATCCATAACATTACGCTTTCGCATGCGTCGCATCTTGCTCTCCAGTGGTATCAAAATGATGTACAGGCAAGTGGTCTTGTCTCCCAAGCAACGGAATTTGCAAAAAATCGTGTGGCGTGAAAATCCTAACGAGGCTCTCAAGTTTTTCCAATTGAACACTGTGACGTATGGGATGACATCCGCATGATTTTTGTCAATACGTTGTTTACATCAAATTGCTTTTGAATGCGAAAACGAACATCCTAAGATAGCGAACATTATTCGGAACGATATGTATGTAGATGATTTATTGACTTCTGTTGACACAGAAAAAGAAGCCAAATACGTATGCGACAATATATCTTCGATTTTTATTAAACGTGGATTCGAACTGCGTAAATCCGAGATTTAAAGTACGAACAAACCGATAAAGCAGTTGACTTTTCCGTTAATAAGGAACACGAAAACAAAACATTAGGTCTCTCGTGCGCAAAAGACGTGTTAACATATAAAATACACTCCAAAATTAGTAACATAAACGAGAAAATTACAAAGCGACTCATTCTTTCTAGAATCTCAACAATTTTTGACCCGTTGGGTTTAGTAAGTCCCTGCAGCGAAAATACTTTTACAGAAACTTTGGTCCGAAAATTTTACATGGGATCAATCTTTACCCGATCACATTCTTAGCTCATGGTTAGAGTTTTCATTTCAATTAAATATTTTAAATGATCTTACAATCACGCGTCGAATTACTTGTGACAGTCCTACGCATATTTCATTGCATGGTTTCGCCGACGCCTCAGAGACTAGTTACGGGGCGTGCGTTTATGTCGTATCGAACTGCCATGCAAGAGCTAACTTCGAACTTAATATGCGCCAAGTCTAAGGTTGCACCTATTAAATCATTGACCATTCCGAGACTCGAACTTTGTGCAGCATTAGTTTTGTCTAATCTTCTTAATAAAGTTTTAGAATCCTTGAATTTGACCTTCAATCACGTGTATTGTTGGTCCGATTCCATTATTGTTTTAGGATGGTTGAAAACGACTCCTAATTTATTGAAACCATTCGTAGCTAATCGTGTGGCTACAATTCAAAATTTAACACGTTCTTTTAAATGGAAACATGTACCAACGACAGATAATCCTGCTGACATTGTGTCAAGGGGTTGTACTCAACAGCTGAGCGAATCAAGGATGTGGTTTCATGGTCCTCGTTGGTTGTCTAATCCGACCGAATGGCCTAATCTTCGATATTCGTTACTTGAGTTACCGGAAAAGCGTAATGTTTGCATAGCAGCTGCAGCTATTCATTTTAATTTTCCCTTTGAACGATTTTCTAGCTTGAATAAGTTGAAACGTGTTTTTGCTTACGTCTTAAGGTTCATCAAGCTCTGTAGGAAAAATTCTAATCTCGATAAGTATTTATGTTTATTCATATTGTTCAACAAGAATATTTCTTTGAACATTATCAATCTTTACATACGGACGTGAGCTGTCACCTCATAGCAAAATATTAAGCTTACATCCATTCCTTGATAATGACGGAATATTACGTGTCGGTGGTAGGCTGACAAACTCAGACTTATCATAAGAAATACCCAGTTCTATTGCCACCTAAACATCGTTTAAACTGAGCTCATTTTTAATCATGAACATAAAAGATTGCTTCATGCCGGTACGCAATTACTTTTGTCCACAATTCGAGATACATTTTGGCCAATTGCCGGTCGAAACTTAGTGCGAAAAATAGTTCATAATTGTGTTAAATGCGCAAGATATAACGTCCATAAGCTTCAACCCATCATGGGTATTTTGCCGAAGTCGCGCGTCCAACCAACAATGCCGTTCACTGTGGTCGGCCTTGATTACGCTGGTCCCTTCATATTAAAGGACAAACGTTGTAGAGGTTGTAAACCCATTAAATGTTGGGTGGCCTTATTCGTGTGTTTTAGCACCCGTGCAGTACATTTAGGGCTTGTATTGTCTCTGAGTTTTGATGACTTCCTTCAAGCTCTCAATTGTTTCATAAGTCGCCGTCATAACTACGTTTGTCAAGGCAAATAAGGACATGCGTGAAATAGTTGAATTCCTCCAAAACAATCATTTTCAGATTTATCACTCCGTATCTAATTTGAATATAAGATGGCACTTCATCCCAACAAATTCATCTCATTTCGGAGGAATCTGGGAGGCAGAAGTTTTATTTTTCTTTGATTTTCAAACTTTTCTTATTCGCATCGAGGTGATATTCAATCCCCGTCCTTTATCTCCCTTGAGTTCAAACCCTGATGATTGATCCCTCTCTCACCTGCTCATTTTTTGATTGGGAGATCAACTATGTCTACCCCAATTATGCCAGTGTCAGTGTTGAAAGGAAACCGCCTGTCACAATATTAACTTCTTCAGAGGTTGTACGAACAATTTTGGAAGCGCTGGAGTCGCGAGTATATTAGCGAGCTTCAACAATGCCAACGTTGGCAAAGAAACCAAGGTAGCTTGGTAACGGATCAGCTAGTTTTGATCAAGCACAACAGCTTGCCTCCTTCCATGTGGAGTCTAGGACGAGTTGTGAAGTTAATTGCTGGTGAAGATGGTATTGCCAGGGTAGCCAATGTCCAGACTTCTGATGGAATTATTGCACGAGCTTTGGCTGGGCTTTGTCCTCTTCCTGTTGTCAGTTAATCCTTCCAAGACCGGGAGCATGTTCCGAACTATACCCGACGCTGTGTGATGTTGGATAGGATGGTTTTAGATCCCAGTTGCCAGTCAATTGGTATCGTTTCCGTAGTTAAGATACGGCGAACTGACATTTATTATTATAAAAAACTGTCAATTTGTTTTTTCTTGTTATCTGTATTCATTACATTGCTAAATAAATATATACCAAAAAATACAGTCCACTACACACGTTACAAAGTCATACAGAAGTAGTCTGTTTTATTAAATTATTTTCACTCTTTAACAGGTGATTTAAAAGGGTAACAAATGGAAACGTTGATAGTGCACTGATACAGTTTACCGTGCTAATTCCGGGGTTCAGTTTAAAAAACTAATTTTAACTCCACTACTTATTTGATTAAAAAAAAATTCATATTCATTTCCAGAGAAATATTAAGTACCCCTTAAAATTTACTTCCTGTATAATAAATAGTGTGTTCTTAATTGCGTAAACTAAACTGTACTTGGAGAATAAGAAAAAGTTGCTTTAGAATAAGTACGAAAAAAGAGAGTAAAAATTTAGACTATGCTCTCCAGTTTTAAGTGTTGCATGTTCATCGATAAAAAGCGTTCTTCTAGAGAAAAATGGATTTTTACTGAAGTTGAATTGGAATATGTAACTTTTTAAGGAAATAACCCAAATAAGCTACCCTTCAGTATAATTGATTTCTGAACAACCTGTATAAAAAAAAATAAAAAATAGACAATTTTATTTGGCCGCGAAGAGTCTATTAATAATTTTAATTTGGAAAAAGAAACGCAACAAATTTACTGCAGTTTTAGTAACGAATAAAATGCGATTAGGTACTGAAAGTCTTAAGCAGAACGTTTGTTAAAATCGTAGGAATTGCATAGTCAGTACATTTAACTCGAACAGCAAGGTTGAGACGGTGACAACTTCCCGGTTTCAGTGGATTTAAAGTGGCCAAATTTACCAAACCTACATAGTTGTAAGATATCAACTTTATTTCACCATTTTTCTTTCAATTTAGGATCAAAAGTGACATATTTAGTTTCACAAATAATCGTAGGTTTCAAAAATACGTAAATAAATCTTTTAATTAAGTTATATGCGTATTTCATTTTACCACATATTTCATGGTTGGAAAATCACTCAAACGTAGAATCCAAGTTTTGCAAATCACATAAGTAGTTAAATAAATATCTGCATGTGTGTAATTATTTTTGTGCTAACATTTAATTAATCAGTACCAATCAGGTGCAAATTTACAATAAAAACATTAAATTTCAGGACAAACATTGTAGCAATCCCTGTTCTGTTTGTATTTAAATTTAGTCGGATTAACTTTAGTGCTGCAATTTTCACTAATCGTATATCGGTATAGCGTAGTATAGTATACTAACAATATTTGTACTAGCCCTTGTAACAAAATGATATAAATTGATATGGAATAAATTAATATTGACTTTTATACTACCAACAATAAATTTTGATATATGATTCAGTCAGGGCTGATTTGAATATTTTCAATAAAACTAATTATGACAATACCTAATACGAGGATACTACAAAAAATATCAACCTAGTCATTATAAAAACAGCTGATTGTGAGTTGCTTATATTACCATGCCAAAATGGTGGACGGTGAACTATAAAAAAAATTAAACCGCAATTTTTACCATTCCTCAATCTGACGACTTTGTTCTCTATATGGAAGTTATAATCTACCGTTTATTTCGCATTAACATTCTTGAAATTAATCTTTGTTGTTTAAAACGAAGTCGAAAAAGTATGCTAATAGAAAAAAAATTAAATTATGGCTGAGGTTAAGAGTGTATTAAAAAAAAGGAGTAAAGTACCGTAGCTACATCGAAAATTTATTATCTCTTCGATCGAAACATGGATAAGTGAAGGATATATATAATATTTGCCGAAATTGTCCGTTGATGGATGTGTTTTTGGTGCTCTCTAGTTGTGTGCGTATTTCTACGGTGTTTGGTGCTATTTAATGTTGATTTTTTTTCTACTGCACGGTGGGACACGGTGTTGAGACTTGATATTGACTGATATAATCCCGTGCTTCTGTTGACTTTTAGAATTGCATTTCTCTAGTCTGGTTTATCTACTGTGATATGTTTTGTCTTCGCGCGGTGGACGTTTTTCATCAGTTTTTGTAAAGACTTTTTATTGGCTGAGGTATAAAATATCCAAAGATTTTTTATTTACTGCATAAATAAGGAATTTTTTGCCTGTATACTATATCCGCATGTAGAAAATTGATTTATCCCTTTCAGGGGCGACTCGTTCAACATGACGAGCTGCTCTAGATGTAAAATTAATAAAAATGAAGGATTCGTTGGATGCGAAGCTGCTTGAGATAAGTGGTATCACTATTCCTGTATTGGATTGAGTAATGCCGAATTTAATATGCTGACCAAAAATAAGAATTTATTTTATATGTGTGATGACTGTAGACGTAAATGTGATATAGTAGTAAAGTCTAACGTCCAAGATACTACAGTACTGTCAAGAATTTTAATGAGCGTATTACTGATATCTCTAAAACTGTTCGCAAATCTTTGGATTCTCAGATAGGAGGATTTAGCGAATTACTTGATAATCTGAAAGACAATCTTCTCTCTACTATAAAAGCGGATATTGAACTTATTATAACTGAACATCTAAAAAAGTCTACATCTCAGAGGCCGGAGTGCTGCTCGAATAAATCATATGCCGCTGCTGTGGTAAACAACTCTAATGCATCACTACTAGTCACCCCTAAGGCTACGCAGAGTTCTTCAACTACCAAATCAGACATGCTTCTAAACATAGATCATATATAAGTGCGGAAATAAACCTAACTAAAGTTAAACATACCCGTGATGGTGGATTACTTATAAGTTGTTCTAATGACAAGGAATGTACAAAGTTTAGGGAAGGGGCTGCCGAAAAACTGTCTAATAAATATGTCATTAAGGAAGTTAATACACTTTGTCCTAGATTAAGAATTGTCGGTATATCTGATAAACTGTCTGATGATGTCATCTTAAACCAGGGATGCACATACCGCGGCCCGCTGTCGATGTTTATGCGGCCCGCAAACCAATTTTAAAAGTATTCTACTCGCCGCGCTCCGGTCCAAGCATATTATTACGAGACTAGAAATCTGTCGCATCAACTAGATTACAGATTCGCGAAACACGTCGATCCCCGAACAAAGTGGATGGTTCTCGATGTTTGGTAACTCGTATAAATACGACGCATCGCCGGCTACCGGGGCAGTTAAGTTTTGACTACGGATAAGCGAACGTTATACTGTTTGAGAACTGTAATCTGTGACGAGTAAATATTTCGTCGTTCGAACTTGGCTTTTACCGACTGTAACATATAATATTAATTTTGATATGGATAAACCAGGCCCCAGTAAGAAACGTAGTCGTAAGGTTGAAGATGAAAATCGACAGTTTCATGATATTTGGACCGAAAAATACTTTTTTATTTCATCGCATAACAAAATTGTCTGTTTAATATGCAAGAGTAGTGTTTCTATTCCGAAGGAATATAATGTGAAAAGGCACTATGAAACCCAGCATCCAACTTTTACCAAATTAACTGGCGAAAATCGAACGCAAAGAATTTCCACTTTACAACGGGAACTAATAGGCCAGCAATCTATGTTTACAAAACCAATTCAAGATGCTGAAACAGCCACTGAAGTTAGCTTTGAAATATCTCGAATAATAGCGAAAACTTGTCGGCCTTTTAAAGATGGTGAGTTTGTTAAGCAATGTTTGGATATCGCCGCAAAAAAAATTTGTCCGGAAAATGTAAAGAAGTTTGAAAAAATTCAGTTAAATCGGATGACTGTTCAAAGAAGAATTACCGCATTAGCAGATAATATAGAAGAGCAATTAGCTACGAAATCGAGAAGTTTTGAGTATTTTTCTATAGCGCTCGACGAATCTACAGATATAAGTTCAACTGCTCAACTATTAATATTTTTACGAGGTGTAACGCAAAATTTTGAAGTGAGTGAAGAACTGATTGGTATGAGTTCTTTGACAAGTCAAACCAGGGGAAGTGACATGCTCAAAGCTCTTCTAGAAAAATGTTCTATAATGGATTTGGATTTAACGAAAATATCTGGAATTACAACTGACGGAGCACCTTCAATGGTTGGAAGTACATCTGGGATAGTAACTCTGTTAAAAACATATTTACAAACTAAAAACATAAATACCAAGGAATTAATGCAGTTTCATTGTATTATACATCAAGAGGCCCTCTGTTCAAAATTATTGGGATTTGAAAATGTTATGAAAGTTGTAGTACCTACCGTAAACTTTATAAAATCACGAGGTCTCAATCACCGACAATTCAAACAATTTCTCGAGGATATTGAAAGCGAATATGGTGATCTCCTGTTTTACACTGAAGTAAGGTGGCTAAGTCGTGGGTTGACACTACAGCGATTTCTTAACTTGATTGAAGAAATCCAACTATTTCTGGCGGAAAAGAAAAACGACGTCCCCGAACTCGACAACCCTGATTGGCTGTGTGACTTAGCGTTTCTTGTAGACATCACAAATCACTTGAATGTCTTAAATACGCGACTCCAAGGCAAAGATCAATTGATTTCGCAGCTATACTCTCATGTTTCGTCCTTTCAATGCAAATTGAGTCTTTTCAGGACACAAATCAATTCAGCCAATTACGGCCATTTTCCGAACTACAAAAAAATTATGGAGAAGTTCAATAAAACTGACGTCAATTTCGCTCATGTTGAAAAAATTGATATTTTGATACAAGCTTTTGAAAATCGTTTTGTAGACTTCAAAAAAGTTAAACCGCTATTGGACATTTTCAGCAATCCTTTCAACATTTCACCCGAAAATGCGCCGGAATTAATGCAGCTGGAATTAATAGACATGCAAAATGATGATAATTTAAGAAACAAATTTAATGAAGGTAATTTACTCAACTTCTACCGTTGCGTTGATAAAAACGCTTATAAAGAGTTGCGAATAAATGCATTGAAATGCGCAAGCTTATTTGGATCGACGTATATTTGTGAACAAACGTTTTCAGTGATGAAACTTAACAAAACGAAAAACCGAAACCGTCTGGCAAATGAAAATTTGGAAGCAATTATACGTGTGGCTACAAGTAATGTGGAGCCAAATATAAAAAAACTTGTTAGTTCAATGCAATGTCATGCATCAAAATAATAAAACATGAAATATTACATTGTAATGATTACATAATTATTACAACAAACATTTTTTAAGGTTATTTTATTTTTATCATTGTATTTCATACTATTTAAAAATAAAAAATTTTGTGTTAATAAATATTGTTTGTAGTGGCCCGTCCTTGGCTTATATTTTTCCCGAGTGGCCCCTGTTCCCTATAAGTCTGTGCATTCCTGTCTTAAACTATATACCATCTCAAAATAGGGATGTATTTAATGATAATAATTTATGTAAGATTATATCCAATATACCTTTAAAGAGGAATAGGAACATATATCAGGTGACTGTTCAAACTGATAGAAGCACGTATAGGAATGTTTTGGAGAAGGGTAAACTCTTTGTGGGCTATGATTATTGCAATGTGTTTGATGCTATTGAGATTCGCCGTTGTTATAAATGCTGCGGATTTCATCATCTATCTAATAAGTGTGTGTCCAGGGTTGTTATATGTCCTCGTTGTGCTGGTCACCATACCGTAGCTGACTGTAAATCGGACGTTCTACGTTGCATTAATTGCATTAATTTTAAAAAAAAGTAATAATGATTTGGATATTGACGTAGATCATGCCTTATGGGACATGATGTATATAGTGTCACTTTAGAAAAATTTAAAAATAATATTCTGGGTTCGGCGTAGCAAATAGAGTCAAATACTTCAATCTCTTCTAAGTTATGTTTACAGTGTTATTATCAAAATTGTCGGGGAGTCTGTACCAAAGTGAGTGACGTATTTATGAACACTCTCGCTAGTTGTTTTGATGTAATAGCTTTTGGAGAGACATGGCTGCATGATGGAATTATAGATTCGGAATTATTTGATCCAAAATTATTTAGTGTTTATCGTCGAGATCGTAACTTTGAGGCGACTAATAAAAAGAGGGGCGGCGGTGTTCTGGTGGCGGTAAGCTGTAAGATCGAATCTTCTTCACTTGATGTTAGTGGACTTTATAATGGTTTCCCTGACCTGGATCAAATTGATATTTGTGCGGTGAAATTGAAAATAACTAATGAATATTTTTTCATCTTCAATGTTTATATACTGCCAGGTTCTCGTTATGTTGTGTATGATAGTCTTTTTGAGGCTTTTGCGTCGCTTGAGCCATTGTATAGTTCTAATATTATTATTCTAAGCAATTTTAATATTCAGGGTTTTTCTTCTTACTTGTTGAATGATCAAGCTGACCAAACATTGCTCTCCCTCCACAATTTTATGAATTGTTTTAATCTAGACCAGCATAACTCTGTTCACAACACTAATAACAGAATTTTGGACCTTATTTTAAGTAATGTTCACTGCTCTGTTTCTCAAGCTCAGGGGTTGTTGCTACCGGTTGACTTACATCATCCGGCTCTTGTTGTTGACATAGATTTTCCAGCTGCTGACAGTGTTAATACCTTTCCTTTGAACAGAGACATAGGTTATTTGAATTATAAAAAGGCTGACTTCCATAACTTATATCATGATTTGTCTTTAGTGGATTGGACCATTCTATCTTCATTTACACATGTAGACAATGCTATTGAAACTTTTTATAATATATTGAATGGTATTTTAACGAAACATGTTCCCAAGAGTAAATTTTCAAACTATAATAGGAAATTTCCTAGATGGTTCACAAGAGAAGTTATTTCACTTTGGAAAAGTAAAAACAAGGCATATAAACTGTATAAGTCCACTAGATCTCCTTTTGATTATGAAGAATTCAAAAATATTAGAGCTTCTTTTAAGAGTCGGGCGAGCATTGCCTATACTAATTTCATTTCTGATGCTGAGCGTTCGCTGAAAACTAATCCAAATACTTTTTGGTCATACATAAATTCTAAGCGTGGTACTACATCTATTCCATCTACCATGACACTCAATAATGTTAACATTGATGATCCGCAGGATATTATAAATACGTTTGCTACTTTCTTCTCTAACGCTTTTGATTCCGTAGACAATGTCGATGTGTTGTTTGATGATGCACATATTTCTGTTCTTCATAAACCCAGCATTTCTGAGTCGGATGTACTCGCTGCCATTAAAAGGATTAAAGCTAATATGTGCATGGGACCCGACTTAATCCCAGCCTTTCTTGTCAGAGACTGCTCAGCGGTGTTTTGTAAACCTTTGGCGATTTTGTTTAGACTTATACTAACATCGGGTAACTTTCCCACTCTATGGAAATTGTCAAGAATTACACCCATTTATAAAAAAGAAGCTAAAAATGATTTTGCTAATTATAGACCTGTTTCGATTTTAAGTAATTTCTGCAAGGTACTGGAGGTAATCTTGCATTCACATATTATGCATCATGTATCTAATATGATTGTATCTGAACAACATGGTTTTGTTCAGGGTAGATCTACTATTACTAATCTGGTATGTAAAACACAATTTATATCTGAAGTTCTAGATCGAGGGGGTCAGGTGGATGTCATTTATACGGACTTCTCTAAAGCCTTCGATAAGATTAATCATGCGTTGCTCTTGCAGAAGCTTAATCGATTTGGGTTTGGCACCGACTTGTTGAGTGTATTTAGATCATATTTATCTGATCGGTATCAGTTTGTCCAATTTCGAGGTTTCAGATCGAACAAGTTCTCTCAGACGTCTGGTGTTCCTCAGGGTTCGATATTGGGCCCTCTTTTATTTGTGTTGTTCATTAATGACATTGTTGAAGATCTAAATGTGCATTACCTTCTGTATGCTGATGACGTCAAATTATACCGTAGAATTGACAGCCCTAATGATTGTGACGATCTGCAAAACAATCTTTTGACCTTCAGCAATT
Organism: Anoplophora glabripennis; assembly: GCF_000390285.2. Classification (NCBI taxonomy): domain Eukaryota; kingdom Metazoa; phylum Arthropoda; class Insecta; order Coleoptera; family Cerambycidae; genus Anoplophora; species Anoplophora glabripennis. The sequence goes on from NW_019416930.1 coordinate 18,240, forward strand.
GGTGTAATAACAATAGATTACCCTTAAATGCATCCAAATGTAGAGTAATGTCTTTTTATCGCTTATTAAATCCAATTTTATTTAATTACATGCTTGACGATTGTGTGCTCGAGAGGCCTGATTTTGTAAAGGATCTGGGAATTATTTTTGATTCAAAACTTAGGTTTGCGCGTCATATGGAGGACTGCATATCTCGGGCCTATAAGAACTTGGGGTTTATTCTGCGCAATGCAAGGGATTTTAAAGAGTCTACATCGCTTAGATTATTGTATATAACTTTCATTAGATCTAAACTTGAATATGGCTCTGTCATATGGAGTCCGATCTATGAATTTCAGATTTCCGCGATGGAAATGGTTCAAAGAAGATTTTTCAAGTCGGCAGCATTTATATTGGACGGTGTTTATCCTGCGCGAGGAACACAACAGGCTATATTTTATAACCGTTTCGAATTGCAAAGCCTAATTTCGAGGCGTCAAATGTGTTGTGTACGGCTTCTCTTTAAGATTGTACATTATTTAGTTGTTTCCGATGCTTTGCTGGCGTATTTGAATTTTAGGGTGCCTAGGCTTAACAATCGATTTAGCAATGCATTCCTTATACCTCAAGCCCGTACCAATGTTTTGTTAAAATCTCCATTGTATCAAATGATATATAATTATCGTGCCGTTGAAAATGTTTTGGACATATTTTCATGCACACTTGCTGATGTGAAGCGCTGTTTTTTGTAGCTTTTCTTGCTTCTTGCGTTTGACCTATTCCTTTTTAAGTTTGTATGATTTATACTTTTGTCATATAGGTGTCGAGTTTTAATTGTGTGTTTTTCTTTTTTTTTAAAGTAGTTATTTATCTTTTTGTTTTGTGTTTTTTATCATAGTTTTACTTATCCTGTAATTGGGCTTTTGTCCCGTTGGATATTTTATTGTAATAAATAAATAAATAAATAAATATACGGTCTCCAACGTATGGCAATATTTAATTATCAATAGTAGAAGAGAAGCATTTTTATAAGGACTTTGAAATTATTAAAGGCGCCCCCTGGGAAAGTACATCCATTAATAATGACACATATCGGAAGTGAATTCGGAGTTTTGTATAACAGTTTACATAACATACACACAGAAAAAGTGACACAAGTCAAAAATGTTGGTTTTGTAAAAAACGAGATTTTTCTCAGATAATTAACATATTTTATTAAAGACACACCATTTTGATACTTTCTTGTTACAAGTAAAATTTTTCAGGGACTTCGTGTTGACTAGGGTTATAAATTTTATTCACTTGAGAAATCTAATTTTTGGTATTATTTATAAAAAATTTATTATATTAGAAATGTGTCACTTTTCTCGAAATTATTTTGAAGCAAAAGAACAGAAAATTATTAAAACTATTTTCTTCTTATGAATCAAAAAAATTTTTCTGGCTACATCCTAATCGCGGTCTTTTTTAGGAACGAACGCATTAGGACGTCGCGGTCACGTCGCATCGCGGTCTGTTCTGGGCCGAGCTAATCGCAGTCTTTATATTTAGGGGATGAAATACACTCTCAAAATTCGCTAGATTTTACTAAATATCTGGGGTTCTAAGCAATATTTTGGAAAGAAGCAAAGTGAAAATTACTTATAAAAAACAAATGTTTCACAAGTGATTCCTTGTTTGGAAATTGCTACCCTTATTTTTTATTTCAGAAAATGTATAACTTTCAAAAAATTTTTATATATAGGTAAAAAATTTATATATGCTCAAAAAGAATTAAAAATATGATTTATGTAAACAAATTGACAAAATTAAATTGATCTGTTTCGGGATTTTCGTTAAAATCTCTTTTTAGGGGGTGAACAACTCCCTAGTGCGAGAAATGTCTGTACCACAGAGCACCTAGAGTGTACGTTTCCTATCCCAAAGCACGGGCACCGATCAACCTAGATAAATGATACTGTGGATAGGAAACTTGAACAGATTTCGTGGTCATCAACAGCGCTAACTGTTGACACTTTCTCCAACTTCTATTGCTTTCCTTTTCTAGAAATTATCGGTAATACAGTGAGTTAAATTACCTGTAGCCGGTAAAAGATGCAAGCGCCATCTAGTTGTACGCTCTACAACTATATACCTACCCAATATTTGTTTTAGGTATTTTGCCGCCGCTAAATTTAAAATTACATAACAAATCTCACCCTACACAGATCACTCAGAAATTAATTTTGTAAAATAATTTTCACGTAGATAATTTTTGTCACCATAAGAAAATAAGTACATTTGATAAAAAGCATTAAAATCACTCAAACATTAAAGACACTTTTAAAAGCTCTAATAGCCTTCCTACTTAAAATAAGAAATAATTTTGATACTGTAACTTTTTGAAATGTTTGTTGGAAAAGTTTCAAATTTCAGTACATATTTTGAAAAAAAAAGAGTGGAAATGATTGAGTTTCAGTGCTTTCTATATTGTATTAGCTTTCACGGTGAATAAAAAAATATTACAGGTAAATAATTTTACTAAACCAATCTTTGATTAATTCTTGTATTAAAGATTTATTATGCAACTTTAAATTTTTCGTTGTGTTGATATCCATAAAAAAACTACCTACCTCTGATCACATTTTTTATTAAAAAAAAAAACAAAAAACCAAACATTTTATTATTAATAAAAAAATGTGATTATATGACGATCAGACATTATTATGTTATATAAATAAATGTGAATGAAATGTCTAATAAGACACACTAAAAACACAAATAAAACAGACACCAACACTCGCCAAACCTAACCAACAATAAACTTTAACAACATGAATTTATTCTACAAAATCTTTGTGGCGACATCTGTAGACTCTTTCCCCAACTTGTATATCCATCTCAAGACACGTGGTTCCCAGATTCCCCATATTTTCAAGTATAAGTTCTCGGGCCCTGCCGATGAAGCCAAATTGCGGGGAAGTGGAGTGTGTGAAGTAATCTGAGCGCGCATACTTTGAGCAGGTTCGGATTAAAGCAATATTTTTATACTTATGACAAATAGTTATTTTTCAAGTTTGTAATTCAGAAAATAATATAATTTGTCTTGCCTATATTAAATAAACCTACAAAATAATTTAAATATATTTATTGTCCATTAAGTAATACTAATTTATTTAATGTTTGTCTTTTAGTAGATTTCACTGAATTAAATATTTTAACTTCATGATTTATTATCACATCGATATACTTTTCACATACAGTCTTCACAAGTTCTTATTCATATTTTTTAAATAAGTTCACATTCAAAAAGTTTTTTAATACATGATACACACTTTTATTTTTCTGTAGCTTGAGTGTACTGTTTTTATATGAGTTATTAAAAAATATATTATTATTTTTTCTATTTCTTAAATTGTCATTTTTCTGAAACATAATGATAAAATTAGTTTAACTAATGCAAAATGTAACGGCATATATTTTTAATATACGAATATAAACATTAAAATTGCTAAAGCTATTATTAAGATTTTTAAAATTTGGATAAAATACATAATTCTAACATTACTTTATTGGCCTTTAAATATTGTAACTTTATTTAGTACATGTCGTTTTGTAACTTTTAAAGAGTTAAATATTTTTGTTTCGTGATTTATTCTTATATCTACATATTTTTCGCAAATAGCTCTAATAAGTTCTAACACATGATTACAGTTATTCGGAAAATTATCAAACTGGTGTTGATATAGATCATCAAATAAGTTTACATTTAAAAAATGTTTTAACACCTGATATGAAAATCGATTTTTTTTAAATTTCTTTTTGTCATTTTTGAACAGTTTCATTATTTTTTCGGTTTCTTCCAAATCAAAACAACATCTTTTGAAGGAAAAATTAGACCACCTCGATCTTTGATAAAAATAAGATTATATGAAAAATTATTGTCAGGTGATACTAAGTTATTTACACAATTTCATTTCCACCCTCTTAGGAAACCTGAGAATAAAAACAAGAAAATGGGTAAATAATACAATTTTATTCAGTAATAATCACCTGTAATTTAACATTAACGTAAATATGTTTATTATTGAAATTATAGGTTGAGGGTTCAATATTTACAATTATTTTTAATAGCCATCATGAAAATAAACACCAATTGTGACAAGAAACTAATTGTAAATAGCCGGTTAATAATATGAGCCTGTATATTTACATAAGTTAATAACGTGGGCACTAAAAAACATGAAGCCAACACTGAAAATAAGTGCATGTGAGATGGAGAATGCTGCGCGACGCTGTTGAAATGTTATTTTTATATTATTACTTACCTAAAGAATGAAATTTCATTACTATTGCGATCAGATCTGCTACTACAATCGTCAACGATACACTGTCCCATGATTGCACAAAGGAATACAATATATTTAATAAAAGAGTAACAATGTTGACACAGCGAATGTCTAACAGCGACTGAGAGCGCGAGGCTGGCAGGGCTGAGGTTTGGCTGACGGTTGGCTTCACCGGCTTGCCTCTACAGTTCAGTCTATTTTGTCTATGGTCTGTACGATTAGAATTAACATTATAAAATAAACAATTTTTACTTTTTATTTAATCATACAAATAATTTTTTTCTATTAGCCTAAAACGGATTTAAAGGGCAAACTACCCCTCATGTTCACCCCCAGAAACAGTATTTCCGTGATATCTCGGGTTCTAATCAATATTTTGGAATGAAACAAAGTGGAAACTACTTCTTATAAAAAAGCAGATGTTTCACAAGTGATTCCGTGTTTGGGGATTGTAACCCTTATTTTTTATTTCGGAAAAACTGTATTTTTTAAACAAAATGGAAATTATTTCTATTGAACAGAACGAATGATTCACAAGCAATCTTGCCTGTCATTTGTTTTTTTGGTGAAAATTTATGAAAATAAAAAATAAGTATAATTTTACTATCTACAAACCGGAGGATGCAATACCTAATGTTCAATGGACTGTGAATCGTCTTGTTTAGTAGAGCCCATTTTGCTTAAGCAATAAAAAAATTGATAGGGCCAAAAGAGGACAGTATCAATTTGACTTTTTTAATTGAATGCTCCTTATTTTACTCTTTAAATATTATCTCGTCTCGATCGCATAGAAATTCGAAGAGTAAAAAAATTTTATTAAGCTAAGAAAATATTTAGATTGGAAATGTTTAATAAAATATTTTATTTATTTAAATTTTATTTTTGAAAATTAATACACTATTTTTTTTAAACAATTAATTGCAATAAATTAGTATAAATATTTGTTATTATGTCATCACATTTCTCTGTATGTTATGAAATCTTATCATTTGCATTTTATTTACATTTAAATATAAATAGTTCTGATTAAACCATGCACATGTATTTTCAATCGTTTTATTAATATCGATGTTAAGATTTTCGTCGGCATACATGGTAAAAGCTTCGTTACCTATTTCATTTTCTATTGAAATGATATATAAAATAAAAAGCACAGGTCCCAGAACAAAGTCCTGCGGTACTTCCATTTCAATTAAGTTATAGTCAGAATTGATCTCATTCAAAGTATCGGATTTAATGTGTTGTATAGAGACATATTGTTTCCGAAATTTAAAAAAACACAGTAACCAGTTCAACGGAACACCTCTTATGCCATAATCATAAAGTTTGGTAAGTAAATTATCGTGATTAACGCAGTCGAATGCCCTACTAAGAGCATAGAAAATTTCGACAAGGCACTCGCCTGCATCTATACATCTAATGACTTCTTCGTATAGAGAGTGTGTAGTCGTTGTAGTGGACCGCCCTGAACGAAATCCGTGTTGGTTATTAGTTAAAATTCTTGTTTTATTTAAGAAATTTGTCAAACGTTCTAAATAAGCATATTCAAAAATCTTTGAAAAGCTGAGAAGAAGAGTAACTGGTCTATAGTTTTTTAATGATAAACGATCACTTTTTTTTTAAATAGGTAGTACTTTTCCCACCTTTAAAGTGTCGGGAATGAATCCGGTTTGAAAGGATAGATTTACTAGATACGTTATAGGCTGCATTATCACTTTTAAAACACGTTTTAAAGCAATAATGCTCTCCAAAAAAAATAGATGCTATATCAACAGTAAAATTTTAATTCAAACAAATAGGTATTACTATACACACAGGACTGGTTATCGATATGAAAATGAAAATCCACATATTTCAGTTACTCTGTTATAAAAACTATTTAAAAAACAGATAATACCCAACGATTTTCTAATAAAAGATTAATTTAATTTTAAAGATTAAAAATAACGAGCATTCAAATAAAAACGAAGTCAAGTTGACACTGTCCTCTATCGGCTCTTTCAAATTTTGTTTGATTAAGCAAAATGAAAAACGGCTTCTACTAAATAGGTCGATTCACAGTCCATTGGACATTAGGGATTGCATCCCCCTATTTGTAAAATTATACTTATTTTTTATTTTCATAAATTTTCACTAAAAATACAAATTACAGACAAGATTTCTATTCAATAGAAATAATTTCCATTTTGTTTGAAAAATACATTTTTGCGAAATAAAAAATAAGGGTTGCAACCCCCAAACACGGAATCACTTGTGTAACATCTGTTTTTTTTATAAGAAGTAATTTCCATTTTGTTTCATTCCAAAATATTGATTTGAACCAGAGATATCACGGAAATACTGTTTTTTGGGGTGAACATTTAGGGATAGTTGGCATCCGTTTAAATCCGTTTTAGACCAATAGAGAAAATTATTCGTATTATTAGAGAAAAAGTAAAAACTTTTTTTTCGCAGTAGGGGGTTTTTCAGCACCCGGAAAAGGAGAACTTAATTTTGTCAATTTGTTTACATAAATCATATTTTTAATTCTTTTTGAGCATATATACATTTTGTATAATTATATAAAAAATTTTTGAAAAGTTTTTCTGAAATAAAAAATAAGAGTACCCCCCAAACACGGAATCACTTGTGAAACATTTGGTTTTTTATAAGAAATACTTTGCTTCTTTCCAAAATATTGATTAGAACCCGAGATATCACGGAAATACTGTTTCTGGAGGTGAACATGAGGATAGTTTGAATCCGTTTAAATTCGTTTTAGACTAATAGAAAAAAAAAGATATTTTAACGAAAACCCCGAAACAGGTCAATTTAATTTTGTCAGTTAATTTGTTTACATAAATCATATTTTTAATTCTTTCTGAGCATATATAAATTTTGTACCTATATGTATATAAAAAATGTTTGAAAAATAATTAAACACGGAATCACTTGTGAAACATTTGTTTTTTATAAGAAGTAATTTCCAAAATATTGATTAGAACCCCAGATATTTAGAAAAAACTGTTTTTGGGGGCGAATTTTGAGAATGTATTTCACTCTCAAAATATGTTTTTCCGCCGATAAAAACATCTCTTCCATAGAACTCATTTTCACTACTAAAATAATACTGCAACTATTTAAAAGAGATCGCGATTGTGTCCAATTGTCAAATGCGACTGATTTTGTAATAAAAAACCGCGATCAGTTCAGCCCCGAATGGTCCGCGATGCGGCGGGACCGCGACCACCTAAAGGTACGCACAGACTGGCACGATCGCGGCTGCGATCACGATCACGGTCGCGGTAGCGATATCATGAGCGATCATTTTAGCACACTCCAGACGCGATTGCGGTGGCGAACAGTGCATTATTTTCGTTTCGTTATCAGTGCATGTTTCATAAAAAAAATTTAACGATGGATCGAAACTATGAAGAGGTATTTTTACTTGCAGCAATGTGTGAGGATGAAGAAAAAGACCAAATTTTATTTTTCATCCTGTTGTTTTTATGCTCCGGATGCGATAAATCGTATAGAATTCTGCGTTTTTTAATATTTTCTATTAATTGTTTCGTTGCGCACTCCATATTAACAAAACAAATCTCAAAACAACCACATTGTTCCTTGCGATCATGCGGCTAAACTCGACATGTTACAACTGATCGCCACCACTTCGTAGAACGCCACCAAGTCGCGCTTCATCCGGATTTATATCGCGTCGGTGTGAATACGATATTGATGTTACACAGCTACGTTTGGCCGTCACTGCGACCGTGATCGTGATCGCAGCCGCGATCGCGCCAATCTGTGCTTTACTTAATGCGTTCATTTTTAAAAAAGACCGCGATCAGCTCAGCCCAGAACGGATCGCGATGCGACGGTACCGCGACCGCCTAACGCGTTGTCTCCTTAATAGTTAAAGTACTGTTGCGCAATATGATTTTTCTTAAAAATACTGGGAATACTATTCTTTTCATTTAAAGCAGGTCTTGAAGAATAGAAATATTTCAAGGTAACATTGTTTGTGTTATAATTTCTTGGCCGCTTTATAGAAGCGCTGTTAAAGTCCTGATCACTATAAGACGTCACAAAATAGTTTCCAATACACAAGTGGTCTATCTATGTATCTATCTAGACCAAGCAAATTAAATTTTTACTCGAAAAAAGTCCTATCCTCTAGATTATTGTAAAATTGTCTAAAGGAACATAATACAAGACATCTCTCGTCTCGTGAGTCAAAAACTTTTATTAGCTAACTTTTCATTTAAACAAATAAGTGAGGAAAACAGTTTTTTCATTTTGCCGGGAAAACCATCAATTTTAGCGAAAAAGACAGCTTATAGGGAGTAAAATTATCTACAAAATGAGACTGGTTAAATTAAAATCGTTTAATAAACAAAAAAGTTATTGCAAAAAGACAAGAAAAGTGCCCATGTCTGTGAGTCACTTTTCGCTAAAATTGATGGTTTTCCCTGCAAAGTGAAAAAACTGTTTTCCTCACTTATTTGTTTAAATAGAAAAGTTAGCTAATAAAAGTTTTTGACTCACGAGACCAGAGATGTCTTGTATTATGATGTTCCTTTAGACAATTTTACAATAATCTAGCGGATAGGACTATTTTCGAGTTTCTCTTTTATTTTCGCTAATTTTCCTGGTGTAATCGGACTGTTATAGAAATCAAGTTGTCATTTATTCTAATCAAAATTTAGACATCGTAGAGTCGAAATACACAATAAACTGAAAAATGGCAAATTTTGTCTTGTGTCAAGCATTTCGTTGGGACTGTGTTAAATGTGTATGATCATGATGTGGAACCTACTTATGAATTAAAATTTCTATGAAAAAAGGAAGATAGAGGATTTATATATCCTGTGGTTGAAGATTTATCCCAAATAAACAGTGATAAGATATTGTAACAAAACTGCCCCCTCCCTTACAAATGAAAGGGACATTGAGACAGGCAACCTATGTTACATTTGACGTGTTTGTAACAATTTAATGGTCCATTGAGATATATAAGAAATTTATTTTAGTTCCGGAAACTGGGGTTATTAGGTCCCTCGAATAGCTTCAAATTGCAGTGAGAAAGGTTAGTTCAAATTTTGCTGTATAGATGGCGTGGCGTAACTAAAAAATTGTTTGATCCCTGGAACGTGGAAATGCAGTCCATCTGAGAGATCGTTAAATTTTGAGTAATTTTTGTAATATAAAGTTTTTCCCTATGTGTTGTTTTCGAGATATGTCGACTTCAATATGCAATGTATGATATAACAGGAAAATCTATTATTTTATCTAAATCACACCGAGACAAAATATTCATTTAAAATATTGTTATAATAACTTTATTCACACCACATACCAACCAACAAACAATAAATTATAAAAAAAACAAATGATCAAATACAAAAAAAAATTGATTATACAATGGTAAATCGTATAACTAGTATAGTTAAATTGAAAGACGCAAACTGTTAAAACTGTAATTATTGGAGAACTAATATATGTCATCTGTCACTGTTTTATTTTAAACAAATGACATGAGCCACTTATGACTGCATTTTTTAATAACATTTGATAAAGTACGATTTGTCTCTGCTCCTTATAAGATTTACCATCGTACAATTTTTTTTTCTGTAGCTGATCATGTTTTTTTTTTTATAAATTATTGTTTGTTAGTTAGTATGTGATGTGAATAAACACATTATAACAATATTTTAAAAAAGAGTATTTTGTCTCGGTGTGATTTAAATAAAATAATAGATTTTCCTGTTATATCGTACATTGCATATTGAAGTCGACATATTTCGGAAACAAGTAAATGTAGGGAAAAACTGTATATTACAAAAATTACTCAAAATTTAACGATCTTTCAGATGCACTCTATTTCTAACAAAAAATTTTTTAGTATCGCCACGCCATCCAAGTATATAAAGATTTGAACTAACAATTATAACTAGAATTTGAAGCTATTCGAGGGACTTAACAACCCCAATTTCCGAAACTAAAATAAATTTCAGAGATATTGGCATCGGGAGTGTTAAATGGCACACCCTGTATATTTTTTTATAATGTTATAAATATAAACATTTAAAAAACTAGGTAATGTTGTTGTTTAATTTTACTTTTTTAAGTCTGAACGTGCCTCATACCATGTGCGGAAGTGCCCCATGGTAGGGCACATCTGGACAAATGTTGCTTTACAAAAAAAAAACGATTTTAGAGATATTAGTGAAAATAACACACATTTTTGATTGTGTATACAAGGTGTCCCGGTACTTGATACAATTCGAGTACAAATAGATGAGGTCAAAGTAATATCAGTTCTTCATATAAATTTTCTTCATACGGGCCTTTGTTAACAGGTTATGGGCTCTCAAAGGTGAAAATTAAAAAGTTTTTATTTACAGTCTCTAAATTATTAATTTCAGCATGATGCAAATTTGGTGATCGATAACAAACGCGTACAGTTTGTTTTTTTGAGGTTGTAAGTGAAAGAAACTTCCTTATGCCCAAAACTTCAGGGACGGACTATGCCCATTGGTTAACAAGTCAGAATTTGTGCATAGATGACGGTCGCAATCTGCCTGTATCAAAAATGAGTTCCCTGAAGAATGTGACAACGATAATAACCCCTTAGTTCAACTCGATAAAATTAACAGTTTAGGAAATATTTTATGTCACTGTGCACATCGAGCGGCGCTTCCACCATTTTTTTTTTATAATTTCTAATTGAAAATAACCACTATGTTACCGTACGTTGGTAACATAGTAATTATTTTGAATTAATTATTAATAACAAAAAATTATGGAGTATACTATTTACCGATGAATCATAAGGAACGGCATTCTTAATTTCCATAACTTACATTTATGGGATGAAGAGAATATGGACGGTACTGTGCTAACAAAAGGCCAGCACCGATTCGTAATTAATGTATCGGCAGAAATAGAGGGTAATAATTTAATAGGTCCTTACGTTTTGAAGAACGTCTGAATGGACATCTATATTTAGACTTTTTGTAAAATAATTTGCAGCCACTATTGGACGAAGTTCCATTAGACACCCATAGAAACGTTTGGTTCATGCACGATGGGGCTCCTCCCCATTTCAATATTTATGTACGAAATTATTTATCCATTGTGTTTAATAATAAATGGATTGGCAGAGGAGGCCCAATTTCATGGCCACCACATTCTCCAAACTTTAACCCGATGGACCCGCTACTAAGAATTAGGTAATTTCTATTGTGATAATATTAGACATAACCCAGAAATGTTTTTCCTGTACAAATAAATAACATTCGTAGACTTAGGAAGTGCGTGGAGGTAGAATGGGCCCATATTGAAAATGTGTTTTGATCTTTTAAATTATTTTTAAATTACTTTTTACTATTTTGTGTTATGTGTAAAGTGTGTGAGAGTTGTATTTTGTTAGTGAAAATTACATTAGCAGACAGTAAAATTTTCTAGGTTCTTATTTTAAAAATATGTACGGTGCTAACATAGTAGTTATGTCCAATTAAAAATTAAAAACAAAAAATGGTGGAGGCGCCGCTCGATGTGCACTGTGACATAAAATCACAAATATTTCCTAAACTGTTAATTTTACCGAGTTGAACCAAGAGGGTACTATCGTTAACAAAGTCTTCAGGGAACTTCAGGAAATATTATTTTTGATACAACCAGATTGCGATCGTCATCTATGCAAAAATTTTGGGTTGTTAACTATTGGGCATTGTCTGTTCCGTAGACCCGTATGAAATAAAGTTATATAACTAGCTGATATTATTTTGATCTCATCTATTTGTACTCGACTTTTTTGTATCAAGTAATGGGACACTCTGTATAAGTAAACTAAAGATATGTTATGAAGTAATTTAGAAAAAATAAAAAATGTAGCAAATTTACAAGAAAATAGTTAGGTGTACTAACGTGCCCCACCTTCCCCTACATCAAGTATTCCTGCATGCAGTAAATTCTGCAACTGCCAGATATTTAAACGTATACTTTATGGACTATTGAATTTTATTTGTATTGTTTCCCATAAAGTATACCTATTATGAAGTTTTTGAAAAAAAAACTCAATTACTGTGTTACTCAACTGGTACACCCTGTAGTACCAACTTGTCTCCATTTTATCAGGAGGAACTGCGCATAAAACCGATATCACAAATGATTTATTCGTTTTTATTCACCTCTAATTTGTATCAATTACTCGCAACGTATGTAAATCAAAACAATTTTAACTTCGAAACGAATCCGAGGACGACTAAATAACTAAAAAATAAAAACAGGGAGCGTTCGTGAACCTCTGGCGACATGCACGCTGGCTTTCTCCTATCAGCGACGGGATAGTGGATTAAAATGTAACCCTGGAATTTACTGCAACGGCACGTGACGCGGCAAAATGGATGCCAGATTAGGTGAATTACAGCCTCCGGAGATGGAGGTGGTGGGAATAGATGTCCCAGATTACTGATTGACTTCGTTTCAGCTGAAGGAATGGCATGTTGTAACTAAAGTGCATTTTTTAATCCCTAGGGTGAACGAACGACTCGAGGGAGGAAAGTGCACTCTAGTTTTGTAGCACGTAAGCTGTATCTTGGCCTAGAGAAACAACCAAAATTAAAATTTCTTGAAAAATATACAATAATACTTATTGTATGTAGACATGTATTATTTATTTTTTTTATTACAATGTGCAAAGATCAACTTACGATTACTATTTCTTAATTCTGGTAATATACCGGGTGTTTCTTATGTAGAGGTCAAAAATCCAGGGGCGTATTCTGTGCCCAAAATAAGGGTTTTTTGTTATACAGTGTGTCTCATAATTAGCTGCCAATCCTGAACTGGCCGATTCTATGATCAAAACTAAGTAAAAAAGTTCATATGAACATGGGTCCGGAAATGCTTCCTAAGGGCACAGGGACCCATTGAAGAGGGAGGAATGGAAATCATTTTTAAGCAAAATCTCTCATTCGCGTTGTGATAAATGAATGAAATTTGGTATACACAGCTAAATTTTGATGAGCAATTTGATGGACTAATCCATTTATTTCCACAAGGTCCATTGGGGTGGGTTAGGGGGGGGGGTTGGTACTTTGCGTGTGCTGGCATAAACATGCG